>NW_020170461.1:325476-338655 GCF_000524195.1 Echinococcus granulosus | reverse complement strand
GGCCCTGCTTAATCGGAATGCTTAAATGAAGCCTACCTATTAAAGGAAGAAAAGTGTTTGCTTTTCATTAAATAGTGATGGATAGTATAAGATTAGCGTCTTCGAAAAAATGGGAAAAAGCTTATGAACAATGCACACTTTGGGTTTTTTTAATGGGAATTCTGATGTAAAGTATTGTTATTTATGTTATGTTTGTGCATTTTTAAGGTGAATAAGTGATTTAACCCTGTCACCAAAAGTATACCCAAATAAAATTGTCTTATCTTTTTGCCACAGAATGATTTACCAAGTTTTGCTTAACGCTAATGCGAAATAGAGTAGGGAGGGTGGGAGAGAGCGCAGGACAGGGAGACGGGGCCTACATTTCTATATCAAGGCCATTCACCACTTTACGAACCTGCTAATAACGCAATACACAACTTTTGCCACTGCCACGTGATCTACATTCAGCCTTGTCAGTGAATCGCCTCTCTACTGGCTGGTGTCATGTGATGGTACGAAGAGGTAAAGCCACGAAGTAGGAGGGTAAGCAACTGTGTCCATCTTATTGATGTCGTATGCTAATTGTTAACGCCTTACTTCACCTTAATAGTTTGTCAGGAAGTTAACACATCGGACATACACGAGCAGTCACGTAAGACATCGGTTTCCTACGTAACATATGCGTGACGGGTGAACTTCATCAGTTTATGATGCATGTGAATTCGACACTGATCATTGCCTCCACAGATTATTTGCCTGTATGAGAAAAAGAGATACAGATCGTCATATGAGCTCTAATGGTCAACTTTTCGGTGACATTTGTCCTCACATGAAGGCGTGATTCGGCATCGTTTGCTCGGCTGCATTTAAAATCAGAGGGGTACTCCCAAGAGCTTAAAATTTCCTGGCGATATTGAACAAGTTTGACGTCAGGACCTTCGGGGAAGATCAGCCTTCTCAGTGGACAAAATGGCTTTCTTAGCCAAGGATCTAGGGAGTATTCATGAATTCCAAACGCGGTTACTTAATCAGTCTTATCATGTGGCACTCCGCTTTTGGTAAACTGCGTTGTATCTCCGTGCTTCAAACTGGATGATAGCACGTGTCACATTTGTGAAGCAGGAAATCGAGTTAATGGACATCAGAGACTATCCCGAGGGGTCACCTACAACAGATTTTATATATTCTCCACTCCACAGGTTCCAGTTGCTACTTCAACTCCGCACAACTACTCCTGCTTTTCATGTAGGTCACTGGGAGGAGAAAATTTACCGCTTCACTCCTATCCCCTCCCTCACCCTCCACATTATGGATTAACACCGTTTTGACAACGAAAAATCGCATAATCCCATGAGAGGTGGCAAAGGCTGGGTTCTCTCTTTTTTTCTGATTAGACCCGTTCCCCATCACCCAAATGCAATGGCCAGTTATTTGCCACTGGAGCAGTTCTGCCTAAATAAAGTAAAAGTAATAAGTAGGGTTTTTCTAGCTGTTTTTGTTAATAAGCTTATTTTTTGATTACTCAGCCATTGAATTCAAACTGAAACCGCAAATCCACCTCATTAGCACCCCATTACCAATTTATTGCCCCTCCGGAGGCTCACAGAGGTGAACGTTGGTTTAATCTGGGGATCGCAAACGTGAGTAGCCCCATCTTGGATGGGTCCAAGTCGTTCAAGTCGAATGTACAACGCAAGATTAAGGCGATTGTTAAAGGATGACGTGACTTCTCGATAACTGCTCTCTACGGATCCTTGTAAGATAAAGTTGGCTTTTTGAATAAGGCTCGTATTCGAAGTCTTCCCTGACCTTGCATGGATGGAAAGTTGAAGGCTTTACGGCTCCAGTCTAGAATAGCTCTGACAGGTATAAGGAAGAATCGAAAAGGCAATTGATCAATCCATCCTCCTACCTTCAATCTGTGTGTGCCCAAGGGATCAAATTTCAACCAGTCACTCATAGGAAAATTCATTCAACACTCTACCCTGCATTCTCCTAAACACTGCTTTTAGTCTACCATCTTAATTAACGGGCGTCTGTCTACCAGACCTTCTCACGCCACCACAAGCCGTGGTGGTAGGACACTGTGAGCGCACACCGCTCTGATCAGCTCCGTCATAGAAGTAACACCCACTTCATAAAATTGTTCAATCTTAGAAGATGGACAACCCTCCCACTCATAAGCTTCTGTTTTTCAACTATCTGGAGATAAGGAAAAGGTGATGGAGATCATTTGAAGAAATATCTTTAAAGTATAGGAAAGATGAGGCAGTATCTGCTTTTGAGCATCTTAAAGTGCAGTGATTCTGACCGCATCTCCCAAGGAGTTTCTCCCGCCACAGGCTTCACTGTTTACCCTTCGATAGGTGGGTAAGTCGGTCTGCGCTGCACTACATCCTTTGCGACTAAAGTGATGCCTGTGAAGTTTAGGGTGAGCTGTCTGTAAAAGATGAGTAGGAGCTTGCCGATGAGGTGCTCCTTCCACATTTCTTACCCAGAGTCAGTCAGTCGGGTGTTCTAATCAAGTAAGTTCTAGCCAGGTCGTTTGCCTAGAGGAACTTCCCTAACGTGACACATCCCTCGTTCGCTACTTCTTTTTGGACCACTAATCATTGGAAAATAATAACTTACTTTAGCCATTCCTACTTATGGCGTTCTGCAACCTCACCCTCTCCAAATTTCACAAGATGCCTCTTGCCTCTTGAAGCAACCTTCCCAAGTAGAGAAGCTCGACTTGCACCCACCTGGCATAAACCAAGGGGAAGACAGCAGAGAGGGTGACCATAAAATACCGCACCAACTAGTAGGCTGACGCAAATCAGTGCATGGACCCTACAAGTCCCAACAACTTACAACCAGTGCTTGCTATGTCGGGGTAGGCAGAGAACCTCTCCAAATTCTTTTGCAGTCGCTTAGGCTACGTAGCTTTATTTTGTCTTGTAAATAGACCAAACAAAACAAAGGCAAATGAGGATTTTAAAATGATTTTTAAAAGCACTTTATCTGAAAATAACTAAAGACTTCCTAATTGACTTTAATATATTGGTGTAGTTGAAAGAGGTTAAATCTTGCCCTTCTCTCTTCTATCGCCTTCAGTTTTACACCCTAAGATTGAAGGGATTGGTTAGAGGTAGACATCCGGTATTGTGCTGGTAATGTGGTAGTCTACTAGTAACCCAACTTTTGCAGAGAGATGGGAGACCAGAGTTTGTATCTGCCTCCTCCGCCGCCTTTTGACCTCCCCAACGAGGACCGATGGCGTCCGACCAATCACGAAATTGGTTTGACTTGCCCGCATGCCACCTATAAACACTACTTTCAAACAACTCTATGGCAAGTTACATTTTGATTTATGTATAAACATTTTAGAGCAATTGTTGGTGAGGTGTTGATGTCCCTTTTTTCTCCCTCCGGGTCACGTGATTATGTGGTCACGTCACACTTCTTCCAGAGGCCCTGAAATGATTAACTGGTGACATTTTTGCTAAAGAGAGGGCAAAAAAGAAATAGTTAAACTCCCACTTACAATGCACTTCTGAGGCGCTGGAAGATTCCACTGTTTTTAACAAAATACTGCGAATATTTCAAAGACAAGTTTGGAATCTTAACCAAAAGACTTGAGACAAAATTTTCCTCTTTAGAGAGAAGGGTTTTCTCTTTCCTCGCCTGACGTGCATTATTTTAGGCTTTTTAGTTCGTGTCAACATTTGGTAGTGGCTGTCGCCTTCTTGTCTGATTCACTGGCAGAAGGATGTGACAGTGATAGCAGTGTTTCAGGGAGAAAATAGGCCACTGCACTGCACAATTGACAAGTGATCCGACTCATTAAGCGCTCCACCACTTTTTTATCCTTTTGTAGTAAAATAATTCGTAGACACGGCCCAGGTCCATTAATTTACAGTTATTGTTATCTGATGAGGTTCACCCGTCACTTATATGTGACGCTAATAACCAAAACCTTACGTTAATGCTCACTTTTGTTGCACACACAAATTGCCTATTTGCTTTACTTTCTGACTACTAGTCAAAAATATCAGGATGTTGGAAGTTGTTATTTGACATCACCAAAGTGGACACAGACTCGCCTTCTCCACATCCCCCTCCCACTTCACGCCACTACTCCCTCGTGTCGCCACATGACACGCTACAGTAGAGGTGACTTACTGACAAGGCTATAAATAGATCACGTTGTAGTGGCAACTATTATTTGCGAGTCAGTAAAGAAGATAAAAGGCCTTTAGTTGGAAGTATTAACTTTGTCTACCACCTATGGCTTCCACTCCACCCCTTCGAGCCCTTCCTCCCACACTGCCGACACATTCCCATTCGCATCGGTAATATGCAGGCCTGGTAAATCATTCTGGGTCAAGGCAAACCACCAAGGCCTGTATTCATGTGTCCGCGCAAGTCCAATTTGATGGATTGCCCATTGTGGTCACCCCTGCATCGGCTTTCCAGGGAAACTCTCAGGCTAGTGATCCCCCGGCGTGGTAACGCCACCCAGTTATTCCTCGTCTCGCAGTTGCCACGTCACTTAGACAGTTTTACTTAACATAAAATGAGTTATTAAAAATTACCTATCATTAGATGTCAGGTGTGGAATATGGACGGATCTGATCTACCTGATGTTCATGTTCCTCTTCTGGAGCCCCTCGTCTCGCCTCCTCACTTCCTACCGCCTTAATTCCAGACGAAGCTTTCCCCTAGTAGAACGCAGCTATTTTCCCCACTACCAAGCAAAAACTGCGTTCAAATTTTGGCTAAAAAGCAGTGTCTTCGTGACAAATATTTCTAAACTTACTCAAAACGAGTGGTACAAGAGAAAAAAGGTTGAAATCTGTTGGGCTTTACTTTGCTTTTTATGTCAACAAGATACTTAATACTCTGAAGGGCCCAAAAAATAGTTAAGGTATACCTGCTGCCAGCGGGGTGCGAGGTTAGCCTTTATACTCAAGATAAAAATGTAGAAAAAAAGGAATCTTGCCTCGTTAGAGAAAATGTGCCTGGCTAAAATTTGTCTTATTTAGCTTAAGAAACGGAGTTGACGAATGTGATGGTGGTGAAGTAGCTGTTCGCCTAAGAACTGAGTAGGCTAACCGCACAAGGCTGCTCTTAAAACCGCTTCATCATGCGGTTTACACAAGTTGTTTTGGGGATTAGAACAGAGTAGTCAATTTAAACAAACCTGTGGATTCTGGTGAGAGAGAAGTTGGTAAGGTTGAAATCGGCGCATTTTTTCGACCCAATGAGGTGTATTTTGATTGATGGCCATTGCATCTCTCCCTTTTCTGAAAGAAAGTGGGACGGCTGCACAACCTCGTCCAACTGTCATTATTTACCACTCAGGTAAAGTCCTGCACCTATGACAAATGATCGGGTGATTTGCTTGCCCCTCTCCTGCCACTGGCCTCCCGGATAGTCATAGCAGCCTCAGCGTTAGCACAGTGAACGTCGAGACTGACACGGGAGAGAGGGAGAGGGGACGGGAGATCTTTCGAAAAATGAGGTCACCCCCTCTGACCTTTCGGTAAGCATGCTTGTGGCCTCTTTAGTTGTGTGTGCTGGATAGCCCAAACACAGCGGTCAAGAGCTGATATTCTAATTCTAGAGAAAGTTGACCTTCCACTAAAAGGAAAGACTGGGAAACTTCCTCTTTACCCACACTGCTTACCACTTCTAGGGAAAGTGTGTGCGATCCACTCTTCCTTCCCCCTTCTTTTTATCAGCCATTCAAGCACGTTTGCTCAACACTGGTGTAGGAGGTTCCTAGAGAGAAGCTTTTCAACTACTTCCTGTCCTCCCTATCTCTACAAAATTTTTAAGGAAAAAGGAAAATTTCCTGAAAAAAACTTTTACTCATAAGCATTTAATTGGTTGGGTAAAATGTTGAAATTCAATCAACTAAAGTGTGATGAATTCTGCCAAATACTCTATTTTTGAAATTTTCCACTTCTCCAGGGAATAGTTTTTGCAAAATGGAAACAAAATTAAGTTAAGCAGTCAGCCATTTTTCAATGGTAGTAAAGGTAGGGTGTATTAGTGCCTACTTCTCGTCTTCTGCAATGATTTGGTTAGATACTCATATCCATTTCAGGATTGAAGAGCTTTGTGCTCTCTACATGCAAATGACTTCTCAATTTAGACATTTTTTCATCCCAAAGTGGTGATTTTTTTCTCTCGCTAAATTACATGGACACTCTGCCATTAATTAGTAGTATATGCACATGCGTTCGTGTCAAACAAGGATCGGAAATGGAGAGAGACTCCGCTATGGTGACAACACATCCAGTAGTAAGCGGAAGCTCTCCATTCTACTCTTTGTCAATCATCCAGTGGGCATGTTGTGCGTTGACTTGTCCGGCCACCGTTAATCTAGGCGAGCGACATCAGGAGTGGATCGCACATGGATGGGCATGTGGCGGTGGAGGTGTCAAGCTCGACATACTCACTATTCATTCTGTCAGAAGATGCTGTCCCTCGTCCATAAGAGGTCAGGGAAGACTCAGTGGGCATGCCCTGTTTATAAAATCTATCGTCCAGATATTCTTGGCCAGCTAATTACCCAAATTCGTCAACACTATAGCAGGTAGATGCATCTGTGGAGAGGAGTTATCAAGGCTACACGTCTACCCTTAACGTTCATCCTAATATTGAGTTCTGTAACTAATTTGAACAACCAGAAACTTTACAACAAGAAACTACCTACAGTAATTAGGTGTTGGTATGTGAGATGCACCAAAACCTGAAGCATCCTCCACATAACCAGGCCGTAAATTGGCCCCAAGTCGACATCTTGGCAGCTATAAACTAATAACAGAGTGTTACTCTAAATTTAATGGCTACGCCATGCCAAAGAGATGAAGTTATTAGAAAAAGGGGCTATAAAAAAACCGCAGTTATTACTTTTTCGTCACATGACCAAAACGGCTCTCGTGCCAATTAACTAGACGTTTGGTTTGGGTGCTGGGAAACAGGCCTTGCAATTGCCACCTTTCGTGGGATTGGGTGATTGTCTGCTGTCTAAAAGGCGATAATTACGTAAGGAATTATGCCTCTAAATAGTAGATTTTGGGAGAGGAGGTGGAGGGGTGCAAAGGCAGGGGTGAGACAGTAACTCATTGCTCAAAGCCATGCAGAGTTGAAGCATAAACTCCAACATGTGGAGTGAGGAATGAAACAGATCGAATAGAGTAGCCGTTTGGGATAGTCTTTAAAGTTTATTAATCGTATTTCTGCGTCACAAATGTGTGACATGCAGTCTCCATCACGTTGAAGTACAAGGATGAAAAGCATCATGCTTTAAAGGGACGGCCGCATTTTAAGACTACATGAGTTACCTTTTTGGGACGGCATGACTTCACGTTGAATAAACTTGTGTCATCCTTGATCAAGTATGCCATTTCATTTGTTGCAGCGAGCAATTTTCACCCTTGGTTCTGACCTCGAAGGTGCTAGTTATTGCCAGTGGTTTTGACACCCTCTTGGGAGTCCCTTTCTAAACCTAAATGCAATGGAAGTAGAGATACTAAAACACTTTCTAATGAGGTGACGGATGTCGTGGCAATGTAGAACACCAAAGCCCTTAAATGATTTGCATTATGCCAAGTTATGCGGCTCAGAGGGTGACTAATATTCCTTTTAGTCTTTTATAGTCAAATAATCTGTGGATGTAACAAAGCTTGGTGAAGCTACAGATATTATGAACTAATGAACCATACCTGTCACATATATGTGACGCCGAGGTCGAGGTCTTACATGCATGTTCGTGTGTCCATCGCATTCGCCTCACTGATTTTTTCACTGCCTGATAAACATTTAGAAGGAAGTAAGGCATTAGCAGTTGGTATGTGACATCAGTAAGGTGGACACAGCCTCTCAACCTCCGCCTACTTCTTGCCACTACTGCTTCGTGTCGTCAATTAACAAGCCGCGGGCGAGTTGACTTAATGACAAGGTTTAATGTAGATCGTGTGGTAGTGACAACAGTTGTGTGGTGCGTTATGTGGTAGTCCGAGGGGAAATAAATGTTCATGGTGTGGAAAATCAGCCCAATCTACCAACTCCTGCTTCAGAAAAGATGATATGCTCCTATAAGATATTCTTTTTATGGCAGAGTTACAATATAAATCACCCTGCCTTTACATAGGGACGAATAAGGAATTTTCACCATGTTATAGAGAATAAAAATACATTAAAAATGCCCCCAAAAAGCTCAAAATTCTCACTTTATAGTTTATTATTCCTTTTATAAAGAAAGAAGTCCAAAAATGGCCATGAATGAAGAAAGAATACAAAGGAAATTTCTCTCAAGCAAACTGACATTGCAAAGTCGTAAATGGTAATTGACCAGTTAACTGCTTTTAACTCTTGTGGGCTAGGTTGGCCCCTTGGTCGTGCAGGAGTGGAGAGAAACGTGTTTGTCAGGCAAGAAAGGCAATCCACTGAACCTTACCTTCTGCCATGCTAAATGACGGAATGTAATAAACATCGTCACGCAAGATTAATGAACAGATAAAAGAAAATTCGCCCTTGATTCAACGGATGCAAATACATCCGTTACACGAGGCAAAGTGAAGTTGCAGCTTTTGAGTTTGGCCTGCTTCGCTGACTTAGTCTAATCAACAGCAACACTTGGGAACGTAGTGCAAAGCCTGGGTGTGGAATTACAAACTCCCGTCCTCTCTCCTACCACCACTTCTACCCAGATCCCTCCTGGCGAAAATCAGATGTGATGTAAGGAGAGCGGTTAACTTGGTCACAAGGATGGAGGCAGTGCAGTAGTAGAAGGCATTATTCACAAAAAAAAACAAGACCCAAACACCTTGATTGTCATTGAAGGCAATCTTCAGCAAAATTTGACGTAGGTGATTGAGACCAAAAACCTGCTCATAAGTCAAGGAATTACAGATGAGGTCTAGCCGCCCAAAATACCTACATGTAACTCTGGATGTCATGCTGTCAGTTCTTAGAAAAACAGACAAAACTAGTACCCAGTAGGGAGAAAGTCCTTCCCTCACAGAAAAAACAGCAAAATCATTACTCCTTTACGACGGAGGAAGGTCAGCAAAACTGATTCAACCTCACCCACAAAAGGTATCATGTGGAAGTATCTCTTTTCACTTTGCTTTTAGTCAAATGTCGGTCGAGCCCGGTGGATGGGATTCCACCTTTTCTGCTTGATGAAAAATTTTGATGCTCTTTCATAGATGGAAAGCTCCTCGTCTTCCTACCAAATCAAGCCTGCAATAAGTGGGACAAGCCATTAAAACAAAAAAATGGGAAGAGATTAAAAATTATTCATATGCTTTAACTTTATTTTTACCTCAAAATATTTTGCTGTCTCAAAATCCCTCTTATCAAGGAAGTCGTGTACTCTTAAGCTTTTATCACTCCAAGTCTAATTGCATCACTTCATTTTGCCGTATGAAGGGGAGATTCAGCCAAATGTTTCTTTAACTTATCCTGCATAACTAGTCAGACCTCTTTAAGGGAGTCCGCTTTCGATGGGTAGATAAGCATTCCCTGTTTCAGGAGGTCTAGTTTTTTGGCAATTAATTTTTCGTCCATTTTGAGCATTAATTATTCCATAGGATAAATGTTTTGGTAGATTGAGCAAGGGCAAAGTTAATTCGACCTAATTACACTTAAGAAGCGAGACTTTGCCCCAGGAAATAAGGAGTTTAATTGAATACTCTCAGGAAAGTTGCATGTCTAACTTACCATCTCCCCTAGGACGCGCTAAAGCGGTTGAAATAAAGTCACTTTTGATTTTCACTTTTCTTGCCCCTCCTGACATTCTTAACTATCCCAACTTTTAAAATCATAGGAAACAGGGCAGCATGGCAACGACACCTCCCATGTGTCTTATCAGTCCAAATCCCTCAACATAATTTGGTGTGTGGTCCGTACCTCATTAGAAGATTTGTCCATAAAATGTCCACTTTTCATTGCATGCTTGGGAGCAACGCTTCACTGCCATGCGTGATGGGCGAAGCCATCAGTTTTATATCCTAGACACCGACCTACGCCTATGACCTTGACTAATCCTCGAATATCTCTTCTCCTATGGGCTTCATCCATCGTACTTAGGAAGCTAAGAAAGTGCATCTTTCTCACCGATAAAGAAAAAGTTAAGCTTGATTCCAAGGTTATCATAAAGAAAATATCTCTAGGAACATGTTTGGCAGTTTTGTGGTTTAAATGATTTGCTTTGTGAACGAGTTGCCAATGTACAAAATGGAGAGAAGTGACCTAATTTATGGGGCATTTTTACTCAATTTTCCTGCTTCACTCCCTCTCACATTTTAGTTGATTAATATAAATGAATATCTAAAAGCCTTTTTATCATTTGGCCTTTCAAAACACTTTAAATAAGATGGTATTAGCCCGAGGGTGGATACTAGGCTCTTAAGTACCCCAGCGTCTCCAGTCTTTTTTGAGGCGGCAATAAGCCACAGCAGCATGGCAGAACAAGTACTGCTACTATCGTACAGTAAACCTGGCGGGCTACTAGCGTTCCTCAAAGGTCATGCTCGTGAGAGTCACACAACCGCGTAATTCACAACAGTGTAGACGGTGCCTCAAAAACCACCCGTGGACCAACAACGACAATAACCAAACCTTTTCGCATGAGGAGAGGCATTCACTCCCAACATCACTGGTGCTTCTCGGCTATTCAAGCGAATCTACAGTTTGATCCTATTTGTGGACTGTAGTGGGGAGGAGAGAAATGCGCTGTCATTGGACCCTAGGGAGTGAATGATGCTTCACAACGACGTCTCCTCGTATGCCAATCAGTAGCGGTCAGGAAGTTGGCCTAAGAGTAATGCAACCCAACAAAAGAAAGAACTAGGAGGTATTTTACCCAGTGAGATGTTTTGTTCATATTTCTTAACGATATCATTCTGTATCCACGGATCCATCCATCCGTCTTTGTCCCAGTCAAGTGATAAAGGCATGGAGGTGATATAACTCTTCAAGAAGTTAAAGTCGTCACAAAGGTACCTTAGATGGCTCCAAATTGTATATTTCTACCTATTTAAATCCTTTATCTTATATGGTAATAAACCTTGGTAACATGGCAGGACATACCACTTATTACCGAACGGAATATTTGGGTGACTACCAGCATGGCAATGAGATTCTGCTGCCGAGCCGAAGTTAGACCCACAGAGACTAAAGCGTCCAATGGCTTAGCCACTCCGTTAAATAAAACTTCATTTATTAATTTATCCGTTCCGTGGCCATTCATCCACCCATTCCGTATTCTTCCATGAAGCAGGTGTAGCTTGTTCGCGGAGTTTACATAGTCATGGAGTTACTAGAGACAGCTTCATAATAAAATTTTTCTAACGTTTCAAACCACCATCGCTTTATATTTTACTGGCATTCATGCAGAAAATGGGATTGAAGTTACTACCAAAGGTGCTAGCAATTTCAGCGTCCCAGTCAGGAGACTTCACACATAGACCAATTCCCTGCATATTCTCTTCTTCTGTCACACTAAGGATTGTAAATGAGCAATTTGATTTACTTGACTCCCTCACCAATTCTTTGTCCCCAGCCTTCTCGAAGGGGAAACAAGTCAGCGCAATGTAACAGAACATACTACTTACTAAAGAAGAGAAGTGTTGGGAGGCAATTATCGTAGTCCCAATTGTAACCTGTGGGCACCAAAGTGATCGCGTTTTTCAATCTTCAGGTAAACAATGCACCAAACATGCAGGAGTGGGCTAACTTGATGGCCATTTACAACCGTTCTAAAATATAATTAGGCGTGGTCACCAGATTCTCGCCTGATCCCCTTTGTAGTGATCGAGAGCACTTGCTGAGTCTGACGTGCAATCGTTTCACCACTTCAGAGAAATCGCATGAAAAATATTTTAGGCACCGAAGTATTAACGCCATTTACTTTAAAATAAACTTGTCAAATACTTCCCTACATTCCATTTAGTTTAAGCATCCATTTATAAGGATCGCTTTTTCGTAAAAAGAGTGAGCATTTCGTGTCAACTTGCCGATGTAAACTCGAGAGCTGATGCCCTGTGAAAAATGAGCAGGCCAAGGTACTTTTATTCACCAGGCAGACAGGTACAGCTTTTACCCAAATCACATCAACCTAATCACCTGCATTGCCAAATGGGCCAAATGGGCCCTCAGAATGCATTATCAGCCAGGTTGATATCAGAGGGGCAAAGGTGGACGATCTCTTGAGGACGTGAACCGAAACTTACAAGGGTGAAAATTACTTCTACTAGCATTGGGCATAAAATAACCAGTTTTCTTATTCGACCTAACGAACACCAGATCAGTCTCCACCCTTTCTCAAAATATAAAAATCTTGTCCATTTATTACCTGAAAACATTTAAGGAAAATGTATTTCCTTCTAAAGGGTGATTTAATCAAAAGGCAAAATAGTGCAGTAAGGGGAAGAAGGCGTAATGGAATGCGTTTAATTCGACCCGATGATTTAAGAAAACAAATTTGTAAACACGTGATTTTTAATAATTTATTTTTGACAAGGAGACTGCAAAAGTCTTTGCCTGGGCATGAATTCGACTCCAGTTAAGAGCATGCCTGAAGCACTTCTTTTACTGACTTTGCCTGACCAGTTCTAGCAGGGGACTAAACTCTAGCCCTTAAATTAATCCACCTTTCTCTCTAACAGTTTACAAATGCAAAGAACTTGAGTAGTACAAATTTGGTGAGAGAGTCTAGCGGTGTTAATGCAAGGAAATTGCTGAATTTCTTCCTTGAAATTTGAAAGGACTGATAAACACATTTCCAATTCTTAGAGGTGTCGAGGCACTTACAAGGCTCAGACAAGCATCATCAACAAGAAGTGGCGTTCCCGTTTTGATGAGACCGAAGTAACTGGTTTTTGAAGGGAGGGGGAGATCATGCAGTGGTTAGTTCTTTTTCTGTAGCCGATAATTATACTTTTGTCATGGCCACAAAATTGACAGGAAGGTCATTCTGAGTGGTAAAAAGCTAAGCATTGGCCAATATTAGCAGGACTTGTTTTACATTTTGGGACAGGCCTTGGCACACTGCAGCACAACACATTCTAACTCTATTCCTCTGCACAGATGATCCAGTTTCTTTTCTTGCCCAATAACATTAAAAAAGAGGACAGTTAATTGCAGTCCATTAGAAAAGAGGGAATTAGATGCTGCGCAGGAGTGGGTGCAGTGGCG
>NW_020170461.1:318661-325376 GCF_000524195.1 Echinococcus granulosus | reverse complement strand
ATGTTTGTTCTTACAACTTTGAATGGGATGATTGATGCTTTATTTACGATCGTATGACCTTGCCTCCGTGTTTAAGCTTGCCTCTGTTGATCCGCTTTAGACAAGGTTCTGGGTCGTGGTATTTTCTCACATTGTTTTGCCATTTGATTCATCCTGCAACATTCAGTTTTCCAAAAGAGGTCCAATTTCTGCTCCACAAAATTATATCCCGACATTTCTCATGACACGCTTATAAGGCTCATGTGACGTTTAGCTTGACATGGCAAATCACCATGGTCCATTTTTCCTCCTTTCTCCTCGGAAGTGAATGTAGTTGCACCTAGCTGGATAGATGGCCATATTATGCAGGTAATCCCTACAAAACAGGCGAAAGAAGGCGACCTCTCACCTCAAAACTGGCCACCTCTTGACTACAAAATGCGTCAAGAAGGTTTAGACAGGCAAGATGCCTTCGTCGCTTTCCATCGTTCTGCCATCAGCTAACTCCTAGTTTGTCGCTGCCAAGGTTAAGCTTGTCGGCTTAAATGCCACTTTCTCCTATTTTGCTGCAATTTTTAAAGTGAGAGGACTTTTGTGCTTCTTTTTAGCGGTTCAGTACTTCTGCTTAATGTTCCGTCTTTCGCAATAAATGGATGTCATATGTCATCAGCTAACGCTAAAGCGGGAGAAGGGCGTTAACACGGACCCCTGGAAATAGGCTTCCTTTTCACTGGATTGGCTGGTCAGAGGATGAGGTTGAGGCGGCAGTTGACAGTGTAAAGACAACAAAGCCTATCAAGGCATGTTAGGGACAAGATATAAATAAGGTCCCTCCCCTTCTTCCCTTTATCCCTTTCTCCTCTTCAAGGCGACATGAAAACACAGAAGAAAGTGGAAATGGGGTGTGGGAATGAGGCAAGGCGAGGTCGTGCAGAAATAAGTTCCCCTTCTATTCCTCCTGTTCAATGAAACCAGTAATTCAAGTGCTTCCCATTTTTCCCTGGAATTCTCCACTTTTTATCCTCCGTACTTTCAGTCTTTTCCACATTCCCTTTTGCAGATTAATGGACCAAAGGATATGAAGGCAAGTTCTGCGGAAGACCTGATCACTGCAGTATTTGGAGAACGTTGAAATATAACATTCGTAGGTGCCATTTTCAAGAGGGACCATCATTATTATAAAACTGCTTCAACCAGACCAGTGATAGAGATAACGAGGGCGATAATCTCGGTGGACAGACCCCCTTTTTAGTCTTGGTGCAGTTGTTTTGGGGAGGAATGAAAGGCAGAACTGGCACAGTCTACTCACGTCCCCATCGTGCTCACTGCCCCAATGCTTCTGGAGCACTTGTACGGGATATTACCAGTGTACAGCCAATGCCAGAGCTATATAGCCACCATCCAGGTGTGTAGGAAAGAGAGAAAGAAGGTCTTTTCAATGAGTAAGTCTAATCTGTGGATTGAAATGGGAGATAGTCCAGTTGAAATCAGACCCACATCATCAGAGGTGGAGGGCAGACAGGCGGACCACAGTGGAAGTGCCGAGTTGTGCATGTCCACTCCTCCCTTTCGTCAGACCCACCACGGTAACGGACACTTGGACACCAAGCAGGAAAATGCTCCACACCAATGTAGCGATTCCCAGTGCGCAGCATACCACACGTGCAGTAGATTGCGGAGCTGATAAACTGTACAGACAAAACTTACCCCACCGAAGTAGCACGTATTCAATGTTATAAAAGAGCGATTCTCTTCTTTCCCTCTCCTATCTGTTCACTGCAGGGTCATTAGTGCGGATTTTTCTCAACGCCTTGTACCGTTGCCGCATGTGAAGGGGCCACAAAATTTATAACCCTCTACTCATTGTCCTCACCTTTCCCAGGGCTATTGTAAAGAGTCGACAAGCACACATACTGTGGGTCGTCTACTCCTACGGTGATTCACACATTGATGGCGGATGCCTTTGTTTGATGCGGCTTTTCTATCCACCAATCCATTGTGGCATAAGCACCACGATTGAAGGGAAGTGTAAAAACCACTGGTCAGATGATTCCACTGCAGCTTCCGCGGTTAACCCCGAGGTCAGCGAATTGCGTCTGCCAGTGGTTGGAGTGTACACGTCCATGTGGACTGAGAGTTGGGTAGGAGAGATGGACTTGAGCAGAATTTGTTTATTGGAGTTGAAGGATGAAATAGAGATAGATTTAGAGGCGGCAATGCCAGCCTGTTAATGTAGGGAGTAGCTAATATGCCCTCCCCCCATCACTGCTTGCAGTTGGAACCCTCTAAATCAAGTAACTTCGGCAGAAGCATACTAGTGTAACTTAAGCACTTCTGCAGTAGTAAGTGAATCTACTTCGGGGTTCAGGGGATAAAGAAACTTCCCATCAAGTCTGTAGAAAGCATTTGTTGAAAGTGCGGTAGCAGAACCGCGTAGGATCCAGAAAACGTGGGAGCTAGCTAGTTTGGGTAAGATTCAACTGGAGGTGGGGGCGTAGTGTTGAGAAAGAGCGTCTGTTCTTGATCTGGATGAATGACTCGTTAAAAGTGACACGATGAATGTAAATGAGGTTGACGTGTGTAGAGAGAATTGCAGCAAGGTTCAACGTGAAAGGTGATGAGAGCAAATTTCTCTCCCATCCCTCCTGCTCCTTTACTATTTTCTCCCCTGCTGAAAGCGAAATCTGCTGTCGCAACGCTACCAAATTGGAGTACAGTGGGGGGAAAGTGATTGAATAGGCAACAAAAAAGGATGGGAAATGGAGAAAAAATAAGACGATTACTCTTTATCTGAGAATACTAAACAGTGGAAAGAAATGGAAAATTTTTAGCTCCTTCTTCCAATGCTAAGTTAATTTTCTTAAGGGGTTGATGGTCGGCCCTTACCCGCCTCTTCCTGACTGTCCCACCTCATTGGGTCCAAAAACGAAGTCGCATGCATTAACCACCTCCCATCTCAATGGAGCCCGTAGATCCGGTCAAACTGGCTACTTTGTCCTAGTCTCAAAAACAAACGGAGGCAGTAGTTTTGGAAGTGGTTCTCTACGTTATGGCGAAGTGAACAGCCACTTCAAGGCCACACATATCAATCTCATTTGTAACTCGAAAACAATACACTTAGTATTCAAACTTGACGCGAAAAAGGCAGCTAAAAATCAACTTTTTCGGTGTATTTTGTCCCCAACTTGTACCTTCAACTCACCTTCCTCTTGCGAAAGTTATGAAAGTCACTTCTTTGTACTCCTCAGAGTATTTAAGTAGACTAGAGCCATAAATAGAAGCACAATATGACAAACTTCAGAACTCATTTCTTATCTCGCAATTCAGTTGAGGTAGGTTCAAGGATATTGTTAAAAAACCCAGCATTACCATCACGATTCCTTCTGGAGTCAAGTCGGTAGATGGTGAGGAGGTGTGATGAGCGTCACCAGAGCAGGAGGATGGGCATCAGACAGATCAGATCAGACTAGTCTATTCCTCACACCTGGCATCTACTGACAGGTGCGATTTGACAACTTGCCTTATGTTAGCTAGAACAGCCTAACAGACATGGCAGAACATATACCACAAACGAGCAGCAAAGCTGGCAGGCCTAGTTACATGCCCTTAATGCAGCTTGGCCTGATGGAAGTGTAAACCACCCAGGATGTAGTGGCCACCTAGTTCATTACACAGTTACGCCATCTGTCAAACTACCAAGCAGATCACCACCTTTCTTCCTTTGGGCGACATCAACGGCGCTTCCTTTGGTCAGCCTCCCTCGTCGCACACCGCCACGACTTTTGGTGTATGCTAGTATCCAGCCACATTTGCCGCCTCTGGGTGGTAAATGTCTCGCCACACTGCTGTGACTTATTGGGATTTTGGGGATCAGTGGGGACCACACATTATACTAGACCACCTTAAGTGAATGCAGTATTTGGGTGAAAATATAAGAAATAATTCTCTTACAAAGGCTCATTTCTTTAAAATCAGACTTTTGCATAAGTTACAGGGTACTTGTACATAATGATTCTAACTTGTTCATCGCACTAAAAACAATGCTGCGGTCGCAAATGTACGACTTCAAATACTTTTCCTTCTTTTGATTAATTTGCTTGTTCATCTGTAAGACTCCTTTTTTGTAAAATGGGTAAATAATTCATCTCAACTGCTTGATGTAAAATTGAATTTAGATTTCTTGTAGAAAATGAGCAAAGAAAGACAACGGGAAGATTTTTTGCTTTCTCCTACGTCTTTGGAATCCCTAATCTGCCACTTTGACATCGAAGGAGTACAGGCGGGCAAGCTCTGGATGGTATGACTTGAACCTTACAGGAGTGAAACTACTTCCACCCCTGCCAGCCTTATAGCATCCATTTTTCTTATTCAACAAAACGAACACCAGTTCAGGCCTGAATCTACGCCAAGCTCCACTTTTTTCTCAAAGTATAAACATTTCATTCATTTACTGCTTAGAAATATTTGCACTAAGTATACATTTTAGTTTGTCATATCTATTAATCAGAATGCAAAGCAAGGGGAAGAAGGTGAAAGACGCAGTGGAATTTAGTCCGCTCGGCCTCTGATTCAGATAGGCAGGTAGGATACCTTAAATACATCAACACCCATTTTTCAACATGGAGAGTAGCCAATTTGTGCTATTTTATGACTTTTCTTTAAAATTTGAAAGAGTCCTTAAATAAGTTTGCTTCTTTGAGAGGACCTGTACCGCTGTTATGCAGTGGCGTTTCCTTTCCAATGCGACCGAGGTAGAGGAGTGGCTACGATTAGAGCGTTAACTGACTTTTCAAAGGAGAGAGAGACCATGCAATGGTTGGTTCTTTCTTTTGAGGCGCCGTCAATTTTTCTCTCCTCGTGGCCGCAGGATAAACATGGAGGTCTTTCTGAGTGCCACAATGCCAACCGGTGGTCAGCATTGGTAGGTCCAACCTTGAATTCAGGGAAGAGCTGTGACCCCACAGCACACCTGCTTATTCAGTGGACTAGCCTTCTTCATCGCTTTGCAAATTTTCGACTATTTACAACACATCTGACACTCTTTTCCTCTGCACGAATAATATGATTTCCGTTTGTATCTGAAACTGTAAAAAAGAGGGCAGAGAATCATTGTTCATTCAAAAAGAGGGAATTAGATGCTGCGCAGGAGTGGGTGTAGTGACCTTGCCCAATTATATCCCCCAACATTTGTGAAAGTACACAACGGGTGGGCAGTATCCCATGTTTTTGTCGAATATGGCCTCCTTTTACACTGGGCAGAACAAACTCACCACTGAAGCAATAAAGACCAAAGGTATTTGGTGCAGTGCAATTGTGTTGAAAGAGAAGCATATTGCGCATTTCTTCCCTTCCATATTTGGTTGCGCCCCCTTGGAGAGAGAAGGGTGTGCAAGGGATGAAATCCAACATGGACAGCCATGTGGAGGTTTACAGTGTGTCAAGGTTTGTAGGCGATCGGATTTCGCTTCCTCATGGATGGTGTAAACAGGCCATTTCGCATGCAAAAGTTGTGTTCCAACAAACAAGGATTACAGAAGCACATTCAGAGTCTGGACATTTGAAATGTGCATTCTCAGATTTATCCCCACCGTGAACATAAATTGTTTGGTATCTCTGTTATTTCCACTGAGCTTGAACTGCCTGTGCACCGAGAAAACTGTAGGAAAATTGATGTGAACCTCTTTCTAATATATTTCAATGATGATGCTTCCAATTTTTGTAGCAAATCTCTCATATAATTGTCAAGTAAATGGGATTGGGTTTAAACACTCCCACTCGACCCACGTGGTATGCAATCAGGGAAGGCTTAAGTAGCAATTAGATCTACATCGTGTTCAAATAGCTTGACTGGTTGTTTAAATTTATGCAATAACATATTCCCTCGGATAAGTCACAGTGGATGAAAAAAAACGAATAGTTGATATTGTATCACTCGACCACTATCTCCAAAGGGAATGGGATGGAACTGAGTTTTATAGGCTGCAAAACAGACTAAAGAAGGAGACCTTTCACCTCAAAACAATTCATTCCCTGACTACAAAAATGTGTCAGAAAGATATCTAGACAGATCAAATGCCTACATTACTTTTCATTGCCAGTTTGTCACTAATAGTGTTAAACTCATCAGCTAAAAACTTCTTTTTTCTCTTCTCCTCTAACTCTAAATTAAGAGGCATTTATTTTCTTAAAAGGCTTTTGCACTTTTACAAACAGCATCTCCTTTTATTAAAAAAAATGGCCGTCGTTGATCATCATCTAGTGCGGAAGAACGAGGGTGATTGCAATACGCAACCCTCGAAAAAGCTCCTCACTTCATCGGGTGGAGTGGTTAGAGGGTGAAGATAAGGTGACAGATGACCATGTGAAGACGATAAAACATATCAAGACACTTTGCAGGTGAGATTTAAACAAGGTCCTTCCCCTTTTTCCCCATTCCCATCCCTCTCTCGTCCCTTTAAAGAGACTTGGGAACAACGGGAGAGGTTTAGACACTTCCCATTTCGGCAGGAGTCCACCGCTCACTTTCAGATCGCCGTTGGTGCTTTTGTCGTTTATTGCAAGACACTTAACATTTTTCACATCAGAAGAGGTTTGATTAAAGGAATTGACTCAATGACCAATCTCAAAGGGGAAACGATTAACTTTCCCCACCTAGCACGAATACCCCTACTAAGGAAGGAAAAAGTTGTGCTCTAAAAATGTGCAAATTTCCTCCTTTCAGTGCCTTCAACACCTC
>NW_020170461.1:271430-318561 GCF_000524195.1 Echinococcus granulosus | reverse complement strand
ACTTCAAGGCGATAATTGTGAAAAAGAAATAATTGGCCTGTAACACAAATCCAGACGCAAGGCGATTTTGCGAATCTTTTATCACCAATTTGCTTATAATTAAAAACAGCGACGTTTATTTCAAAAGGGGATCCATTACATTTATGGAAGGTGGAAGGTGGAAATAAAGTTCAAGAGGTGTCATTTGTGCCTCATCATCCCTGAATGATATATTTGTCAGTGTGACTGAAGCCACTTTGGGCAATCTACCTGTCTCTCTTGCCACCCAGCGTGAGCCGGATCTCCCTGATTACAAAGTTTCGTAGTTCGTTGGAACAGAAGAATTTTTCTCCTGTATACTGTTTTGCTGACAGGTCATATATCTACGTAGGTAAAATGTTTAGAAGTGGGCCTCTCATGCACTAACTACGGAGGGTTGCTAGAAATTACTGTTGAGACAAATGCACGGGCGACCATCATCGAGCTGACATGGTAAGGGACTTCAAGTCGACTGCAGACAAGAGGTAACGCTTTACTCTTCCAAGCAACTACGCAGCACCGCCCGCACGCCCCCCTTTTTGAAGCTTCGGATCATCCTGCTGTGTGGTGTGCGGTGGACTGGGCTGAATTAGACCTAACCTAATGTAACTAACTCCATCTTGGCAGGTGAATTAAAAAATAGGCAGTTTAAAAAAAATTAGTGTATTATACGATAAGAAGTATATAAGCGTCGCATTGCAAGACTAATGGAGGTCACCTTCTTTGAACTGTCCACGCACGTGCAGACAAGGTAAGAAAGAAATCTTACAAAACCGATTTGGATGCTAAAAATGTAGCAAAATAGAAGCATTAGGAGGGAGAAAACTTTCTTCACTTAACCATAGTGAAGAGAGTGAAAAACTGTCTTTCCTTATTTGTTAGCTAAATCATTCGCAATACAGCAATTAAAATGCATCAGGCTTTCCGTAGAACAGTTTCAACTAAGTTGATCATCTTGTCTTCCCCATGTAATAAAAGTATACATTCCTTTTGCCCAATACAACAAGCCTTCTGTTGGAGCTAGAACCACACATTGACTTGATGCACTAGCAGCCCATTCAAGGTAATTTGACTGATCTGACACTTGAAAAGTGGGGTATCCGTGATCTCCTAGTGGCAAAATGATGTTAAAAGTTTGGCTTATTAATAATGTTAAAAGGGCAGAAAATCTGTGAGGATATCAGCCATCAACGGATGTGCAATCCGCGTAGTTCACCTCCTCGATTCTCGGGAGTGTAGAGTGCCGCAAATGGTCAGTATCCCACTTCTCCCACCACAGAATAGGCAGTGCTTTAAAACAAAGCTGATGACCATCAACACCAGTCACTGGTCCTCTTTGCAAGTGAGAGGAAATTTGATCCTACTGTCATTAGTGCATCCACAGCTTTGTTCCAGTTGTGTAGCGTACTGAGGAAGGGTGAGTGGCGCTGGTTTTGTGCTGCTCTAAACTGGATAAATAACTACAAAGAGGCCATTTTTTGTGCCTAGCTTCATTGGTGAGGAATTTGGCCTAAGAGCAAAACCACTTAACAAGATGACAAGGCTTGAGGCTGTCTCACTGAGCAAAACGTTTTGTATCTACTCGTCCGTGCCTTATCGTTTCCATTTCGGCTCAGATCATACACCCACTGGATCCATCCATTCGGGATGGATCCAGTGCCTATTCATCCTATATCCATTCAACAATCAAGCGTATACTAATCCGCCCTTCGATCCTTTAATTAACCAAAATCCACTCAGTATTTAAGCGTATATATCACGGGTTCGTGCCTCCACTCATTTACCCATCTACATAGCAATTCGATCATCTTTGCATCCACCCATTTCCTATGTATCGGTTACGTATCCACCCCGTATCCGTCCATTCACTCATCAATCCATTACATCGCTGAATTTTATCCATCCCTTAAACATCCATTTACTTATCCATCAATCCATCCAGCCATGCGTTCATCATCCATCCATCTATTCCGTATCCACCCCCTATTAATTTGTACATCCATCTTATATTTATGTCGTGTCCTACCCAAACCTATTCCCCCATCCAATCCCTACTATCCCCTACAGCCTGAATTATTCAGTTACCATCCAACGCTTATTCGCAATTCATCCTCTTTCCACCCGGCATCCATTCCATGTTCACCCTTATCCATCCTTCCCGGATCCACCCATCCCGTGTCCATCCATTAGGCTTCCATTCATGAAATAGAGATGCCATTATGGTATCGTCTGTCGAAGCACTTAATATCATTACAAAGCTTTCAGTATTTGATTACTCTCGTCTATGCAGAACACGGGGTTGGCGTACCAACAATGATGAACGCAACCGTATTGTTTCTACCAGGAGGCCTTACATATTCTTCCATCCCTGGCGGATACCCTTCATCTCTTTCACTAATATTTGCCAATGAACAATCACAATCAGAGCACTTTTCCTTGTAAATCGAGTTGGTTTACCGCTGCCACCTATACAGCACCTCGATACTTCCCTGAAAGCAAACGGAGCATACTACTTACTGAGGTACCTGAGAGTTAAGAGGCTATTAGCATCGTTCATAGAGTAATCTTTGGAGACCTAAGTAACCGCGTTGCCCAACCTACAGGCAAATGATGCACCAAACACCCAACATTGTTTTAACTTGGTGTGCATTTAAAACCGTTCGGACGTATAATTAAGTATGGTATGCAGACTCCCGCCTAATCCCTTTTGCAGTGACCGGGGCCACAATTGTTTTATTGGGGTAGCGAAATCGTCTGTAGGAATCATTTCAAAGAGACGAAGTATTAAAATCTTTTTTTAAAGCAGTACTCTCCTGAGATGACATTTTGTTTGGCTAGGTGGTTAAGTCACCGGACACTCCAGTCACTGCGGGCTATACCTTCGCTCTGGAGTATGGCCTTCTTCTTGTGCTTATAGCCCCCATATATTCATTTGGTTAATAATTTGTGCGTTCTGCCACATTCCTTACCCTTATTACCACTTCAAAGAGGATTCAAGGAGTTGCATATGTAAAAACATCCATTATGGAGCTCTTCACTGTACATCTGTGACAATGCTTTGTGTGTGAACCAGCTTCAATTCCCCATACTCACTACTACCCAAATGAAACTAATATGGATAAATTGATGAATAGATGGATACATAATGGATGGGCAATATTGGAATGCGAACGAAATGGCTCGGAGAAATCGACACAAAACATCTAGCCCTGTCAAACTTCTTCCTCCCTCACTACAGTTTACAAATAAGGCAAAACTATGGATGTGCTTGAAATAGCCGTACTGCATCAAGGACGTTGAGATCAAATGCTTCGTGTCACGTGATTTGATTCAGTGACTGTCATTTATAGGCCATAAGTAGTTTTAGACGCACCAACCACGCTGCAGTGAATGAGGCAGGAGGCTGACCGAAGGATGTGCCGTTGATGCCACTTGGAAGAAGAAAGGTATTGGGCTGTGTGGTTGTAATGATATATCCTGTTGAACAGTGTGTTGAAATACGTAAGCACTGAAAGTCAAGTAGGTAGCACTTGCGTTGGGTGGCACTGATTTCGGGGTATGCTAGCATTTGTCAGCTGTAAATGCTCCAAAATGTCGAGACCATTCATCGTTTAGATTATACGGATTTCTCAAAAAAATATAAGCTGGAAAGTCATCTCAGTTTTAGTGTTCATCTGTAAGATTCATTTTATTTTATAAAAAGGCTGAACAATTCATGTCAAATTACCGATGCAAACTTAAGAACTGATGCCCTATGTAAAACGAACAGGCCAAGCTACTTTTATCCATTAAGTAGACAGGCACAGCTTTTACAGGAAGTACATCAAATAGACCACAAAAAGTTTACTTTTTCCTCACATATGTCGTCAAGATAACATTACAGGGGCAAAGGTAGATGATCTCTCGATGCTATGTCCTGAATAAAAGGAGGGTAGAATTCACCTCGGCTGGAGTTGGCCTTACAATAATCAGTTTTATTATTAGGCTTAATGAGCACTAGATTAGGCTGATACTTACGTTGAACTCCACTTCTTTCAGAAAATGTATGCATTCTGTCCATTTACTACCTGGAAATTTCGCACGAAATACTACTTTCTTTTTGCGGACGTACTATTCAAAATGTAAAACAGCGGGATCAAGGGGATGAAGGCACGATGGAATGTGTTCATTTCGGCTTGATTAATTAAGAAAGCAGGCTGTGAACAACAGATTTTCATTAAATCATTTTTCCCACAGGGTTGTTTCTCAAGTCATTACATGTGCATAGGTAAAGCTTCAGTTAAGCGCATGCTGGAAGGATTTCTTTTACTGACTTGGCCAAATTTTTTGTAGGAGGCTAAGTGCCAATCCTTAAAAATCCACATTTTATCCAACCGCGTGTAAACGCAGACGAAAGGAATACCATAAATTTTGAGAATAAGTCGACAATGTTTTAAGCTCTTTATGACTTTTCGCCAAAATTAGAAGGACCTGTTATATCAGTCTTCTTTTCTGAAATGCCATGTACCACCACTAGGTAGTAGCATTCTCGTTCAGATGAGGCTGAGGTAGAGGACTGACCACGAGTAGAACAGCAGCCGACTTCCAAATAGAGATTAGGACTACGCAGTGTTTGGATCTCCCTTCTGGGTGCCTGCGGATTTTATCACTGTCTTTTCTACGAAATTGGCAGAAAGTCGCTTTTGAGTGCCACAAAGTCAACAAATTATCAACATTGGCAGGTTTAATTTTAAATGCTAGGAGAGGTTTGGGACACTGCAACACGAGTGATTATTCACTGCTTTTTTCGCCTCCTTTGCCCTGCAAATTTTAAGTACCCACAACTCAATTCACACTTCATTCTTCTGTGTTGACAATTTAATTTAACCACCCACGCAGTAACAGCATAAAAGAGGAAAGTTTGTTATCCATTGGAAAAGCGATAACCAAATCCCGAGTAAAAGTGGATGTAGTGAAAATGCTTAATTACATCTTCTAACAGTTGTAAAAGTGCTCAACAGTGAAGCAGCGCCCCACATCAACGTAAGTTATGATCTCCTTTTGCACTAAAGAGAACAAATTCATCTTTGAAGCAGTAAATGCTAAAGTTTCCGGCACAGTGCATCCCCGTTGAAAGTGAAGTAGATACTGCATATCTCCCCTCTACTTCTGCTAAGGTTACATTAAAACGAGAGGTATGTAAGGGATAAAATCCTGCGTTTAAACAATAACTTGGGGATTCACCGGTTGTCAAGGCTTAAATATGCTAGGAATTTGTTTCCGTCTCCGCCACGTGGATGTTGTAAACAGACTGATTCAGATCTTAAAGGTGTTTACAAAAAAATAACTAACACAGAAGAACTTTAGGAAAACAATTATACATAAGTGTGGATTCTCATAGTCATCCAGACAAGGCGTGTTAATTGCCTGGTTCCACCCTCAGATTCGCCGAGTTTGAACCACTCGCGCTCTCAGGAAAAATGGGAAAAATGGGCGTATACCATTCATGTGAAGGTTCAGCCGAACACTACCCCAACTAACTTAATGAACCTTGCTCATAAATGTCGGATAAGTAAGATTAGGCAAAAACTTTTTCCGCTCAATCTAATTGATCCATGGCGCACTTGAGAGAATTTAATGCAAAGTCAAAAGTGCCTTTTGAACACAAGAATAGCAATTCAGCACTTTTACTAGTAAAATTCAAACAAATACATCAAAAACTTAACGCACAATTTAATTTGTATCGAATTTAAATAAATCTCTCAAGATTTAAATTTGTATAATAACACCTCCAGTAGACAAATTAAAAAATATTATAAAGATTAACGCACTGTTGCATTTTTTAAGGATAATTTTTTTGTTTAAAGCTTTGTAAAGGACAGTTAATCAGTCATCTCTATCTTATGACCTTACCCTTGTGTTTGGATGCGCCTCTGACGGTCCGCGTCTGACGAAACTCTGTGTGATGGTACGCTAACGCTTCGTTTTATCGTTTGATTTAGTCTGCAATATTTAATTTCCAAAGTCTTCTTACGGTTATAATTCTTCTTATTTGTACATGTACTTACGTGCGTGCCCTAATGCCAGGTTTTCTTGATCGTCACAAGGCTGGGTATGTCATCTATGCATATTTACGAGTCTATGTAGATTTACCGGGACATTTTGGAAATGCGCCAGGATAGGAGAACGCAAAAGTCCTTATGTTGCGATTTGTTGCCTTTCTTTGGCTCTACTCGTTCTTGTTAACAGTTAACTTTTTCCCCTGAAAATATACTTCTATTAAATAATCTCTACTTTTGAAATTATGCTTTGTTGCTTGGAGTTATTAGTTTCACTGAACTTTTGTAGTGCGCTATGCTTCGCAAACTTCTCGCAAAGTCCCTTGGTCAAGTACTTCGCTCCACGCGCCGTTCATACAAAATGCCGGATCCATACCGCGAGTCTTACCGACCTGGGTTCGACCCCATTGTTATATCTGGTTTTCTCTTAGTTACCGTACCTATCGTTTGGATGGCCTATGATATCGCTTTCGAGACCGACAAAGACATTCAGCCTAAGTAGTTCCCCTTGCTACGAAAATTCTCGTGTTTAGTTGAATAAATCCCTTCCTTCCGCGTTCTTCTTTTCGTCTCTTCTATTATCATTTGTGTGTTTGACAGGTTGTCTTCTTCTAGATATGGCGTACTTACTAACAAAGACTATTAGGAATGTCTTATCCTCTCCGAAAGTCCGTTGCTTGCCTTTGACTAATGCAAGTCCATCGATCCCTTTCTCTACAAAATCCACTGGACAGCAAAGGGGTCCCAATTTCACTTTCATACGGAGATTGTCCCGGAAACCCCTCTCCAGAGAGTCCACTTTTGCTATTTTATTTGGAGTTGGTGTTCTTGGCGCTGTGGGCAGCATAAATCTCTTCCTCCATTGGAAGGCGAATCGGTATACCGATCCTAGCTATAATCCGGTATATGAAAAGTGAGAAGGTTCTCTCTTGCTGCTTAAGCCCCTGATTGAAACGTTTTTAATAGTGCATTTTGACCCACTTAGGAGGCCTTCAGCCAAGCCCAAAAAGTCTGATTCGGAAACAGCAGAATGTGAGTTCTTGGAATGCTCTTTGTGTTGGGATTTAAGGCATATGTAAAGGTATAGTTGATACTGTAAAGTGGTTTATTATTCATCTTTAGCCGTCAGAACTATTCCACGTATCCTTGTATTGCCTTCTTTGGGGCATCGCATATGCGTGACGCTGATAGCGAATAGTTTGAATAAGAAGCTAAAGTATTTTTATCGGGCCACATTAAATCCTTGAGATTGGACGGGCTTCTAAAAAGGGATTCGTTCGCACCTTGACAGCTACCAAAGGTGTTTCAGCATCACCGAAATCCGTTCGACTGCCTCCGCGGGTGAAGCACGTAATCATTGGTGCGGGTGCTGCGGGTATCAACGCTGCCCGAGCAATTCGTTCGGTGGATCCCCTCGCTCTGGTCCTCCTCATCGCCGGCGACACGAACTATGGGGAGGAACAGGTGGAGACGGAAGGAGGAAAGACCTACCCACCCCCATATATTCGCCCTGTTCTCAGTGGTGGACTGTGGTGGCGCTCGCCGGAGAGACGCCAGGTTATGTTGGATCCACTGGGGGATATTCGCAGCCACTCCTGGTTCTACTATGAACCGCTTAGTTTCTTTATTGAGCCTGAGGAGTAAGTCCGGCTTTTGCTATTCCCCAAGGAGTTTTTCTTTTCCGTTTACAACTGAGGTCACGATCTTCCATCTTACTTGAATCAGAGATTTTTTCACGCAGACTACAGTCCCTTCTAGCTCAAAATCCGGGTTCTTTTCTCCCCGGAAATTCGTTCTATAGGTAGAAACGAAGATGGAATTAGGCTTCAGGACTTTTGAAGCTCCTTTTCGATCGCTTCCAAGCCAACGAAGGGTAAAGGTTTCATTTGGTTTTGGTGAAGCTCCTAGAACTTTGAATAGCGACGCCAAGTTCCTACGGGTCTCAGCTTTGCTGTCAGTTTCCTAATGATTACTTTCCTACCACCCTTCTAGCGATGCCGAGGCCCAAAAGAATCAACTTTTATGGCTTTGAATAACCGAGTTCTTTTTAGAGGAGCCTCCACACATTTCATTCGGCTACATGAAAACCACACTATTGCTTTCTCTAACCAAGCTCAGAACT
Organism: Echinococcus granulosus; assembly: GCF_000524195.1. Lineage (NCBI taxonomy): Eukaryota > Metazoa > Platyhelminthes > Cestoda > Cyclophyllidea > Taeniidae > Echinococcus > Echinococcus granulosus. The sequence continues at coordinate 310,383 of NW_020170461.1, read as the reverse complement.
TGACTGTTCGTTCTCAACTCCCCTTTTCCCCTTTGCATCGCGTCTAGACTATCAGAAGCCAAGGAAGGTGGCATCTGCCTTCTTCGTGGAAACCCTGTAGTTGCCTTACACCCGAGACGTCACGCGATCACCTTAGCCGATGGTCAGGAGATTCAATACGAATGCTGCCTTCTGGCCACTGGCGCTCGACCCCGTACAGTGCCAGAACTGGGTCAATGTTCTCTCAGTGGTGTCGACCTCGTTGCTAACAAACGTGTCACGTACTTCCGCAATATCGCTGATTACAAGTGAGTGGGTTGTTAAACCAACTTTAGGTGGCTAGACAATATTAACCCATCTACAACGATCTTGCAGGCATCTCCAAAGCGTCTCAGATCGTCTTCACAAGAATGGTGGTCGAGTGGCCGTTCTTGGATCCAGTCAGCTAGCTTGTGAATTGGCGACGAGCTTCCTGGAGGAACGTCGTCTCACCAAAGAGGAGAAGGAAGCCAACTCGCCAAAAGACTCTGCAGCATTCCACGTTAATCAATTCCTCGGTTTTGCTGTCTCGCATCCCATGGAAGATGTGTTGCCTCCAGTTCTTGCTCAAGCCGTTTCTGACTACGAAACTGAGCGGGGTGTGGTGTTATCTCCCTCAACAACTATTGTTCGCGCTTCTCTGGTGGATCCAACCAATCCTGCAGAGTCTCGCATTCGTCTAACCATTCACAAACGTGAGGAAGGAGGAGTTATTAAGGAGGAAGAGGATTTAATCGTCGACCATGTCGTTTGTGCCGTTGGAAATGAGCCTCGAACGGAACTAGGCACTAAGGCTGGTTTGGAGCTGGATCCGGTAAATGGAGGCTTACTGGTGAATAGTGAGCTTAAATCTCGAGACAATATCTACGTTGCTGGATCGGTGGCATCCTACTGGGACTCCGAGTTGGACTGTCGCCGACGCGTTGATCACATTAGCGCTTCTGAGGATACTGGAGAGTTAGCCGGTCTTAACATGGCTCGGAGTGCTCCATCTCCGTCTCACGAAGTTGAAGATAAGTTGGCGGAGGCGTGTGTTGCTCCTGAAAAAACTTACGACCCTCTGCCCTCTGCTCGCAAGTATCAAACTTCACTTTGGTTTAATATTGGTAAAGGTGCTCACTACGACTGCGTCGGGTTGGTCGACTCGAAGAATCTTATCACACGAACCGTCTTTTTGGAGGGCGAGGAGTCTTCGGCTGTGGTATTCTACCTTCGTCCAGAGGATAACCGATTAATGGGCGTCTTGCTGTGGAATATAACCGATGAGTTATTCAAAGATCCTGAATACGTGGCTCCGAGTAGGATTAATCTGGCCCGCAGTATGGTAGCAGATCGACTGATCTTGCGTGAAGATGACGACGTGTTGGAGTGTGCCAAGCAATTTGATTTAGGTGGTGAGATCGCGGAGCACTATGCGGAGTTGAAGGCCTTCATTGAGGCGAAGAGAGCTGAAGACGAGGCAGCGTCGGCGGCGGTAACAGCGCTTACAGACAAGAAGACGGAGCCAACGGAGGCTTATTCACAAGTTCTAGCTAGGACCAAAGAAGAAGTAGTTGTGGCAGAGACGCTTGAAAACAGTAACACTGTGTAGAGATTTCTTGATTTCCTTCCCTTCGACATCTCTGTATAGACTACTTTTTTATTGAAATAAAATGCTTTTAGATTAAAAATAATTCATCTCTGCTCATTGAGCTGCAGTGGAAAACATTTGAGCGTCTCTGACATCTTCTGTTGGTAGGAGGCATCAACGGAAGGCGGTGTACAGGAACAGGAGAGTTTCGGAAATGAAAATCCCCTAAAAATGAAGGTAGGCTTTTAGCCCGACTCGAATGCTGTTTACCTTCTCCTGTAGATAAACAATTGGTTCGGCGTTGCAACATGGCGATGGTGTACCAATGACAGTACTTGTGGAATCTGTCGCAACACCTTTGAGACGTGTTGTGCTGACTGCAAACTGCCGGGCGATGATTGTCCCCTTGTTTGGGGTCAGTGTTCGCATTGTTTCCACATGCATTGTATCATTAATTGGTTGGATACACGGCAAAGTGGACAGCCGTGTCCACTGTGTAGACAGGAGTGGAAATTCAGAGAATAAAATACTCTTTTTTTATTTGGAAGAAATTTTGACGTGGCATTGGAAGACTTGAAAAAGTCGGTTAAGAATTTTACAATTTAAGGAACTTCTTAAGGAATTGTATGCTTTTGATGTACTCTAAAAAATTAAGATAGGAAAACGGCTTTGTTGCCATCAAAGTGGCTCTTCTGGTGTTTTATGTGTGTAAAAGAAGGCGAATTTGAAGCAGTTGATGGGCGAATTGGCAACACGTTGCTACTTAAATGTGTGGATGAGTAGTGCACTGGATAATTTAAATGCTCTAAAAAACCAGAGAGTACCGCCTACTGTTAAAAAAATGGTGTGGCATTAAGACCGTTCTGCCTCTATCAGGATAGCTTTTTGATGTTTGAAATGGCTAAAAGAAAGACAATTTGGTGGACCAACTGCAAACACCTTGTTACTTAAAAGCGTGGATGAGTAGTATATTCGCTTGTTTAATGTTCTGGGAATCCTAAGGGGAATTTACAACTGCTAAAACCGGTTTATTTGCATTCCGGCGTCTAATATGGCTCAAGGATGGATAATTTGATATGTTTGACGGGCTAATTGTCAACACGCTGCTACTTTAATGCGGGGTTGAGTAGCATGTTTGCTTGTTTACTGTTCTAGAAATCCTGATGGGATTACCTGCTGCTAACACTGATTTCTCCGTCTTTTGATGACTGACGTGGTTGAAGGAAGGATAATTTGACGTGTCCTGCGATGCGAAGGGCTGATTAGCGGCAAATTCCTACTTAAATGCGCACATGAGTAGTGTGTTTGCTCGTATAATGTTCTTGAAACTCAGATTATTGTCTGCTATCAAGAATTACGTTTTCGCCTTTTTGTGTTTGTTGTGCCCAAAGGAAGCATAATTTGCCGCGCCGTACCGTGCTCCATGCCATGAAGGGCTAGTTGACAACACGTCTCTACTTAAATGTGTGCATAAGTAGTATGTTTGTTCATTTAGTGCTCTTTGAGATTCAGGGGGTTTCTATCTACTATCACAATCAGTGCATCCGCTTTTTGCTGCTACGGGTTAAAAAACGCCAGGTGAATAAAAATTTTCTTTTTGACTCCTGCTATAGCTCGCTATATTGTCATGTAAAGCGTAGATGTTGATGGTGCCGGGCATTATTTGCTTCCTTTTTTGCACTTCAAATCCCACAGCACTAGCTTAACGACCCTGATGCGATTTAGGCTTGTCCTTCCCACAAACTGGTACATATGGAACAGAAACTTCTCGTCGAATTCGTTGCAAATCTTTCGTAGGAGGTGTGGTGTGCATGGCGGTAAAACACTTCACTCAGAATCAACTGGCTAGAACCAACAATGTGACCTTGGTTATGGGTCACCACGTTGAGAAGGGAGGAAGCCTCTATCCTTTGCAATAAAGAATGGAGAATCATGAATTACAAGATGCGAAGCAACGTGCTAACATCTTTACCATCTAGGAAGGAAGAGCCTTGTCTATCACCACTGAGTTAATGGGTATCACAAACTGTTTTATAGGCAGATGATAGCAAACTTAAAAGGCTGCTACTTTGTTATTTTCTTCTTCACTCCACCTCATGAATTACGCGTTGCAGAACATCAGATTATCTGCCGACTCCCTCCCTTAAACGCGCCAACTCATTCATGAAAGATTAAACGTGTGCCTTGTGTGGTGAAGACGAAATTGTGTACTATGACTGCCTCACCCCTGAAGGTATAACTATCAGACGAGCAGTCCACCGTCTAGATGCACGTCGAAACCCATTCAGCCTGAAGGTGTGCCGGATAGTGTCTAGAGAAGTGAATGAGAGGGCAGAATCTGCTGGTTTCGAAAGGACAGCAAAAAATCAGTGCTTTATACTTCTGTTTATTCAAGTCATGAATGCACTCTCTTCTTGACATCCGCTTCGGACATTGGCATGAACGCCGTGGTGTAGGTGGACCGTTCGGCGATAATATTGTGGTGCAACGAAGTTGGTTAGAAATGCTTTTTCTTGACTCCCAGAGAGTAAAGCTCGATGTCACTACCACCTTACATCCCTCTTAAAGGCTAAAAGAATTGAGTACTAAAATTTGCGCTAAAATTCCTTTCAAATCACTGTGCTTTGTGCCCGGAATACATTATTCTTCGGACGTCATATACTACTCATTACAGTCCAAATAAGTAGCTGAGTTAGTATTAGTGACTGAAGCTAAAGACCCCATGCTTTGTAATTTTTTTTCAGTACTTGCTTTCCAGAGATGAAAGGAACTAATTTTTAATTTGACCAAGTTTTTAGACAATGCATTCATAATATCACGGGTGACCTACTACTAATTAGCATCAGTACTATGGTGTGTGACTGAATGGTTTATTAAAGAAAACAGCGAACAGAAAGAAGTAGATGACAATTAAAGCATTCACAACATAAACTGATGCTCTCTAGAGGTTAAATGATGCGGTGCATTTTAAGTGAACGTTTTTGGCTCTGCCATCCTCCACGGTGCCGTGGATCCAAGGGCTTGACGGTCGGAGAACTAGAGAAAATGAAATTTTTGCTGCCATTATTTGACACATTTGATCAATAATAACGCAGTTTTTAGTTCCATATATGGATAAGTGTGAAGAATCTTCCAAAAGTCCCTCCCGTAAATAGGTTTGACCCACTTAATGTGCTGACTTGCAGACCTCTTGAGGTAATCAGAGGAGATTACCATACATACCTGATTCACCGCATCCTCCAAAGTTGATATTTGGCCCTTCATTTCTTTTAATAGCATTCCAAGCTTTCTTGGTTCATCCAACACCTCCACAGTCTCCGAAAGAGCATTGTATCGAAGGGCAAACGGTCTACGAAGGCTTTGAACAAAGTGTCTGAAATGCGTATTTTGCATAGCGGTACTCGAAGCCTGTGAGCAACACACTCAACTTTTTCTTCCAGAAATGCAACTGACCTTAATTTGTCCTGTGCCTCCCTGAATGTACTGGTTGTGAAGTAGGCCTTTTGGTAGGTTGTCACCATGCATTCCGCCTTGATGACCTCTTCGGGGATGAAGGGCATCCTCACTGCGGCATCGCTTAATGCGTGCTAGGAGTTGGGAGGCAAAGAAGCACCTCAGAGCTAGCAGCCTTTATCCAGTATTTAAGGTCGAATAGACATTTCTATTAAAATGTGATTTTAGCTTGTTTACTCCCATTGTCACATATATGTGACGTTAGTCCTTTACCTCTTCAGGAGACGAATTATATGTGATAAACAGATTAGTAAAGTATTAGACAATGAGATAGGGTGTCGAATATTCGCAATCCGGGGATAACTCTCCTTCATTTGGTTTCCTGGAGATTCAGTGAATATCTGTTTTAATAAAGTTTGGTCAGCACACTGTTCAACGTGTTAACAGCTGCTCAGGCGAACGACATGGACACACCCGACTGTGAGGCTACCATTTACGGTTTACAGCACAGCACTCACTGCTGTGTGCATTCAGCATCCCGATCTTAGACGTCAAATGAACCCATGCGTGACCTTTTTGCAGGTGACCAGAGGATGCAGTCTTCTCTAGCGGTGATAAGCACAGTCGTCCACCGACTTTGGAAGTTGCCTGTGTCAAAGCCTGCCACACACCCCTTTAAATGCGTCTGTACGTGTGTGCAGAACCTCAAAAGTCTCGGCTTGTCTTAAATGACCCTCTTATATCCTACAACTTTTCGGCATTTGCAGCAGTGTCACCTTTAATTCAGCCACAGAAGACAGCAGTCCAGCCCCGAAGGCGCGCAGTTCTCCGTCCTGATTGCAGATTCCAAATTCCACAGAGAAGAAGTAGAGCTACAATCAAAAAGGCGGATTTATGGTTAAATCATCAGTTGGTCCTCCACTTGACCGCATGAGATTGCAAGTAAGACACTAGACTGCCTAAGAATAAAACTCTAGAGGAAGCATTTCAGAAAAGGCGTACTTCGCTTCTGGATAGGGAAGCGCTACACGCAATCTGAAGAAGATGTGCCAATTATCCCCAAAAAACATCTTTTCTACAACTATGGTGGGTACAATTTGAGGGAGATCAAAGAGACTGTCTTTCTTCATCATTTTTTCCTAAGGAACAGGTATTGTCAACTTCATACCCTCGTCAATGAGAATTCCACGTGGCGGATTTGGAGGTGGAGGGCCGAATAACTCTTTGACCACCCGGAATGCGCTCACAGTCTCCTCATTTAATCTACTTGTTTAGAGTGTCACCTGTGTTTGTAAATACATGCTCTTACATGTCAGGTCTATTAAGGTCAGCTGGGCTGAAGACCGTGACCTTCTCATAGAAGGAGTCCTTTTCACTTTGTCACTACTTATTGGAACTTTGTAAGCTTTCACTATCAACGAAAGAGTAGAGACCCACCTTGGCTAGTTTTTGAACGTCTTCTTCGGAGACACCCAGAGAGGCGAGACCCAACTCCTGGGAGTACTGAGCAAACTCCAGATTTGCCAGTAGTGGTACGTGCCCCATCAATTCGTGAATGCAATCTCTAACCGGGAAAGTGATTTCCGGTTAAGGGATGAAAAGAACGTGAACAAAATCTAAATGGAAGGGTCAATTTGATCCACCTTGGGGATGTGCTAGATAAATGTCTTGGTGAGGAACCTCGAGGACAAGTGGAGTAAGTGGGGGGGAAGGATCATTAGAACACTGGCACGACTATGGTGGAAGAAAACCGCTGGGAATTAAAATGGAGGCAACTTCCCTCCCCCCTCTTGTCTTATGACTGATTCTAAGTTGCTTTTTCACTGTTTTAGTGGTCAACGAGGAGAAGCTTCCTAACGGAAGCCTGTCTAAAGAAGGCCGCCCAACCTCCTTGCTTTTTCATGATTCAACACAGGGGTGGTCAGCTCACGCCATCTCCGCCACTAGATCCTCACTCCTTCTGTGTGGATCTACAAAAGCTGCTTACGGTTCAGGGGTATAGAAGGGGTCCGCTTCATGACGAATGTACTGAGTGCAGTAGAATACACGATAGGCCAAGCCTTGAAGAAAGTCTCGAGCAGAAATGTAGCCCGCAACCGGACGCAATGTGAATCCCGACTGCTCTATGCGAAAAAGGGGGAAAGTTAATACACGAAACATTAGCGAATCCCACAGGCTTACTTTTGAGAAAGTTGGAGACATCCTCCAGTTGGGGCAAATCCTCCTCCCTAGACACAAAAGCGGTGGTGATAAGGGAGCAGTGGTGGGGCATACCGATAGCCTGCGTGTTCCTGAAGAAGGGGAATGTTCTCCAAGTGCTCCTTACAGGCGTGGGTACGATAAAGCTCCATTAATGCACGATAAACTATACCCCTGTGAGAATGAAAAAGAAGGAAGGAAGCGGACATTTTGGCCTGACTCCTCAGGGCTACTGATGAAGGCGACATTTGCAAATGCTGTCAGGTCACACTCACCACGTCTTCCGTTCTTCCTTTGTGTACTCAATACGGGGAATTGTATCGCCACTTATTAAAGAAAAATCACAAAAGATGTTTAAAATTTATGTTTTTTTTCTGCCACTGACCGCTTATTAGTCGATTTGCTAGCACTGAATGGCTGTCCGAATAAAGTTTACCCCAAAGAATCGGAAAGACGGAAAGCCACATTTTGAGGCCATTAAAATGAGTTGGAAGGCCTCTTAAAAGCCTAATGAGTAATAAGGCTAGGTCATGGTGAATATAATCACCTCAGGTCATGCTCGTTAGAGGTTAAGCGACTCAACATCATCTAATAACGCAGTCTATAATCGCATCACTGCGGCAGATGATGTTTAGCACCTTAGAAAATCCGTCAATGCGTCTAACAAACCTAGTTAATCCTTCTTCATAACTTCGAAAATAGGGTCTGGAATTACATCAAAAAATGCATTGGCAGTCAGGAATTGTAGCCATGGGACTAAGTGGGTGCTAAATCAATTTCCATTACTAAATTGCAGAAAAGTATCGTCAGTATCACAGAAAGTGAATGAAGTACTACAGAGTCAGAGGAATCTGGCAATACAGCTTGTAACTCACTAGCGGTAATTGTAAGCAATTTTGGCGAATTCCATTCTCCGTTTTCTATATGCCTCGTCCTTAAAACTCGGGTGGTCAGCATCTAGATCCTTTCCATACATAAAGACGTTGTTGGAGACCGCGTCCAGTTCAGAAATGTGTCGCGGAAACCAGGGTACCACTGTGTTATCTGACAATAATTACAACCAAAAAAATTTACTAATAATTTTATCAGTAGCATGAATATTTCAATTTACTGAACAGTTAGTAATATAGTTTACTACACTGATAGGGCAATATAGAACTCGAAACTTAAATGAATGTCATTAGGCAGAGATGGTCTGTACTTGAAGACCCTTTATACCACTCTACTGGTTGGTTAGTTCCTCGAGTTACGTAAAATTGACCACAGCGATAAATAACCCGGGTATAGCAGTTTGGTTTTCTCGTTGAATATACCGGGATGAAATAACAAATAAATTAAACATGAATTAGTAAGGAGTGGTAGTAGTTTGCAAACCTTCAAAAATGGGAATGGATAGACTGGCTTTTAAGTCATCCGCAGTTTTTACAGTCACGTCCTTGCAGACGATTTCGAGAGTTTGAATTACGTCATCCTTAAAAGTAGCAGAAGATTTTGGGTGAATTACGATATCACCAGTCTCCACGACCCTGACACCGTCAATGCCATGATTTATTTCCTGAAATTTGCAAAAATATTCGTTCTAAGAATTTGCAGGAAATAGAGTGGTAAGAGCTAAAATTGCATCAAATCTATGCAAATGCCTTCTGTTGATTTGTGCGTCTCTTATATTTCAGGAACACGGAAGCTCGTTATCAGCAAAACACAAATTCTGGTTAATTCATTGAAAAATAACTGCCGTGGCTGAAACCTAAAAAAATAGAATGGATTCAACTTTCACTGATGATTCATTGGCAGGTTTTGTACCGTGACAACCCACCTGCTCACACTACCTTGGTATTGCAAATTTTTTACCTGAAAAAAGCACCATTTTCAAAGTTCAGCTATGCTCGGGGTTGGTGAGTCATTGTCTATTTTGTCTTGTTTTTTGGGTGCAACGCATAAACTTCAACGAACGAGTATGGTTTCTACTTGTTATTTGTGCAATAATTTGCACCTCTATCTCGAAGGAATGAACGTTTAGTGGAGGTCATTAAATACGCTGGAGTTTTTGTTCTTCTGTATAGATATTAATATGTTTTCTGCTATGTCGTATATATATGATGCCTCACCACCACAAATCCGCAGTGTGCTTAGTTTTTGAGGAGAAATTTTCGAATATTACTAGTTAATCTTGAAGTGGTGAAATAGATGCAGAATGCTCGTGACCTGTGGGTGATTACAAAATTTTTCATACTTGACTACCGATTGACTTGGTTAAAAGGTAGATATTTGATGACGTATGAAAAACATTGCGACGTTGGGTTTCTGCTGATCAATTTTCTTAGAATTTTATCACTTCCCTAGCACAGAACAAAGTCTCTTACCCGATAAAATTATAATAGAAAAGAATGGATAGTACCTGCAATTTTCTAAGAAGTGCTGCGAATTCCTTCACTTTGGCATCCTTTCCCACGACCAGTGCTAGCTGAGGTGATTCCTTTGCAAGCATTTCCCAGTTTTATGTCACCGAATGGCCGGCTTGTCTTTATAGCTTTCTACTCCCACGCAAGGTATGACATGCTTTAATCCGCGAATAATTGGATGGATATGCTCATCTAAGCTGAGATAATGAGGGAAGTAATCCCTAATCCTAACTCGATGGTTGTTTTCGTGGGGAGGCTGTAAATTGATGCCACAAGAGAGTGTACATGAATGAGGGAAGCGCTAATTTACTCGCACATCTTACTTGCAGCTTGAGGTGGCATTCTTTGTGTGAAGCATATTTCTCTACATCGTTGTTTTTCCTGTCTTACAGTTAACTACAAACCGAAGGAGGATATCTGGCAGTCGAACTCGTAGATCGTTTATCACGACATACGGAAGAAATGGGACGGGTTGTGAATTAGCGGCCTGAGTTTCCTGAAGTTGACAGAAATTCTAGTACTTGGAGAGAAGGTGTAGTGCCGACGTGCTGAGGGTCCACTGGCATGCCCTGAAGGCCATGCCGTCTAGCGGAATTCCAACGATTGCAACTTCAGTGCCCGCCTAACCAAAATGAAAAGTTAAACAAGAAACCAAAGTACTACCTAGCCTCCCTCCTCTTTTGAGCATCGTCACTGGTTCTCCCCTTGGTCAACCTCCCACGTCGGCCATCATAACGTAGTCGGTGCTGTAAGAAAAACGCTCACGAACCAACCCCTCCAGTCATCGAATTTCCATGCAACTAAGAAAATACTTGGCTGCAACGTCACTGATCCCTCCCAGCAATTCTACAGGATCTGGAATTTCAAGGGAATATGCTGGCCATCACTCATGTCCCTCCCTAGTCGTACGGACACTGGCCTAAAAGTAGAGTCATATAACAAATGATGGGGTTTAACAGCCCCGTGGCTGTAGAACTTCACGTCTACTCCTCCTTGCCCCTTTTCCCGCTTCACAGTTGCCCAGCCATATCCACTCAGATTCTATCCAGCTAGCATCGAAGTGGAGGTGGTATCGCGAGTTCACATAGTTGGATATCTGCATGAAGTTACGGTAGAGAGGTCGGTAACGAACTTTTTCGGATGGTTTACGGTTAGCGTTGCTTCATTTGTTAATAGCTTTTCTGCAGATTATGGAACTGTGGTAGTTGCCAAAGGTAGACGTCAGTTTCAGCCCTTCTGTTTGGGGTCATCACCGATTTCCCCATCCGTAGCATATCTACTTCCGTCCCGCTAAGGCTTATCATCCAGCCTTAAAAATAAGGATAGTTGCCCTCTAAAATCGGATTCACTTCCCACTGCCACCAATGTAGCACTCCGAGACTTCTCTGAAGACGAAAGAAGACATAATACTTGGGCAGAGTATGCATTGCTGACATACGGAAGGGACTGAGGCCTACCAGCATTGGCCCGGAGGCCATGTCGCTCAGTAAAAGTACCATGTAGGACCCCTCAGTGTCCGTGTAACCAAAAAAGTATTGCAATCGTACAATCTGTTCAAGCTTGGTAAATTTGGTCATTGACTTAGCGTTATTCCGCTCCCCCCATACTTGTGGCCCTTCAGCTGTCCGGAAAGTATTCCCTCTTTGGTGATATGACAATACCTTGGCTTTCTTACTCCTGATTCGGCTTAACTACCCCCATTTTACTGGTATAAAGTTTGCTAATACCGATGCTAAACAACTGCATTTTGCGTCCAGCTGCCTCCTTTTGTACTCAGTCCTGAAGTCCTTCAAAAGGCGTTTGCATTTCCCATAAGGGGTCTCTTAGCCTTTGCTAGGCGAATTACTGTCTACTCTTTGTCTATTAATACTTGGGGGATCAATGAGTTGGGCCGCCAGGTGGTGCGACCCGCGTTGCCAAGTTTCATCAATTGTGGTTGTATGTGGAAGTGGTCTTGATCCTCTCGACCCCTGTCTAGGTGTCTTTATCGTGAGTGTGTAAGCATATGGGTATGAAGTATGTGTGCAAGGCTGCCAGCTGGATCGTCTTATCTACGTTTAGCTATTGTTAATTCATTGACCTCGACCTTAAGGTCCGTGTCTGCCCATCTGGAGGTTGTCTCCCACTCGGGAGGAACTGCACAAGAGGCGATTTCCAAGTTATTCACGAAAGTGGACACTTCTGGGAATTTAATCTAGGTCACCATTATGGGGTTTTATTCCTCCGAAAAATGTAATTTCCTCCTCACTGTTTCTCTTTCCAATTAGCTTACCAAGCAGTCCAAAACCTGCTTGGCAATGCTACTTAAGTTTTATAAGTAGAACCCATTTCATTTGAGTGGTGGAGCCGTGTTTGCTGAAAAATGAACAATCTACAGCGCTTCCTTGTTTTTAAGAGGTAAAGTGTTGTAAAATATTCCTCTACATGGTCTATTTTAGCAATTCTAACGACGACAACTTTGAACCAGGTTTGCTCTCTACCTAAAAACAAACTATGACTAATTACTCCTTCCTAAGAAAAAGCCCTTGTGTTTACAAATTAAATTTGTAAGTAGAATGCGCGTTTGGGCGTTTTTACTACGATCTTTGGCAGTTATATTTTCAAAAAGGGTGTTAATAGTAGGCAACAGATGTTTGCCTGAATGCATCTTTGTAGGTGGCAAACGGGGGGCAAAATTTGCCCAACCTCCTGGCTGAGAAGGCACCATAGACCTCCGAGTAGGTGGAGGACGCAAATTCTGATTTTCCTTTTCCATAAATTTTCAACCATTTGTACAATCTTGCCCTAATCCAGTGCATGAAGTCCCTCTCTAACCAGACTTCTCTATCCAAGGCCCTGAAACTGGAGGCAAAGTGGTGACACAAAGGGTAATAAATGGAAATAGGCTTTCAGTTAGGCTCACTGCTCATCGTCTTTGCTGATTTTCCTAACATACGTTTATAGGTTACAAGTTACTCCTTTTGTATCACTTTTTTCTCCCATATTTCCTCTAGGTTTTCTCCTTTTTGATTGCCAAAGATTAACATTTTCAGCCCTAATTAAATAGATGCAGAAGGCAAAAATTTTGAAGATACTTCTCCCCAAATGCCCAAAATTCTGCCAAGGAGACGCCTGTCAGTGGAGGAGTTCCTCCAGGAGAAGAGATTTTTCTCCTGCCCCGCAGTTGCTGTCAGCAGGAAGAAGAGCAGAAGAAAAAAACCGATTTATCCAGGTGAATAGGTGAATGAGTGAGTGAGTGCTTGAAGACAGGGGTAGTTCACTTGCATGACATTTGGAAGGCAATATCATCACTTTAACCAAGGTGATGTCATTCCTCTGTTTGCAAACGTGCACTGCCGCCCCATCGTCGTGACTAAGCTGCACGGACGGTCATCCCATCCCACTCCGTCCCCGGTTCGGTGTAAATGTGTCTTGCTAAAATTTTCCTCTTTTACATGTTCCGACTAAGAGGGCGAGTGAAAGGTAGGCGTTTGGGAGAGACTGAGGGAGAGGGAGAGAGGGAGACAGAGGAAATATGGTTGCAAGCCTAAAATACTGTTTAGAGAGTGGATTTCTACTGGTGAATTTATCTTCATTACTTCTCCATTTCACGGGATAATTGCTTCTCATGGAAAGGAATAATTAAATCAAATGGGAAAATGTATATTAACTGAGGGGAAATTTATACCTTCTGGGCAAACTATTAACGAAAATTTGAAGCCCAGCCCTGCAGACGGGAACGTTCCTACAGATTGACCGAGTTTGTTCCATCCGTTTGACAGTTAATCTGTAGTCAAAATTTTAATTTTTTTCTCATGGACGCGAATAAGATTCAATTCCCTTCTGCAGAACACCCTTTTTCACTTCTGAATCGAGATTTGTAATGCAGCAGCGTATGCTACTCAAACGGAGAAAATTCAGTAGTATGAACTGACAGGTGGTCGGTCGGTGTGACTATTCAGTATGAGGCAGTCAAGAAATGCGTTTTGTCATCACAGTGATCGCCATTGCAATCTTCCCTCCTTTCCACTTCAAGGAGGCACAATGTGGATGTAAGTGGAGAGGAGAACTGTCACTTGCCATCTCCATGTTTCATGAATGTCTGGTGCCAAGGCAAGGCGGACACATCCGAGGTGGTGGATCTCAGACGCAACCACTCGACCTTCAGCAAGTGTGCTCTTGTATCTGCAGTTGTGTCCGGGTGCACACACAAAGCGTAGCCTTCATGGGATGCGGTGGGATAGTGGGCGAAGCTGGTGGATCATTTGGGCATGACCTCTAAGGCGTTTGGTTGCTTAATGATATCCCTCACCTTGCTTCATCCTATCAGTCAGTTAGCAAACTGACCATGAACAAGATAGAAGAATAGGAAGACTTCAAGGTGATAAATCTTAAGGTGTACCGTCGCCTGGAGGCACGTGACACCCTTACGCAACTGACCCCCTTCTTTAATGTTGGCACAAGCTCAAGATAAGGATCAATCCCGGAGGTTGTTGAGTGGATGCAAGTGGTGGAATAGGTCACAAATAAAGTAGCGTCCGCTTTTGGGGAATCTTCCTGAGTGAGGACCCTACCCACCAACTGTCGATGCATCGAGACCACCTCTCCACTCCTCACAACCGACCATGCATAGGACGCATATCACCATCCCCCGGAGGGAGCGCTGTGCATCGCAAATGAAGGACTTGGCGTTCTTCCTGCTTTCATTACCTGAGGCAACTCACCCACCAGGAGACAGTAGATTTTACTCTTTTCCGTAGTTGATGACGACCGATGCAAGTACTCGGACCCGTTGAGGTTGGAGCTCTGTACTCGCTACTCCAAAGAGGAGGAAGGATGGAAGGCTTGTTTAATTGGTGCATTTTACCTCACGGACTCTCGGGTCCTCCTTAACAGTACTCCTTACAGCCTCACAGTTCTTCTACAAGTCAAAAATTCGTCTTCTTCTGACTCCGCATCCTCTTGTATCAGTTGAGGAGAGAGTTAAGGCTTTCCGTGAAAAGGGAAGGAAATTTAACTTGTGGTTATTTTCGAGGTGATAAAGAAATTTGCCTTCCCCTCTGCAATTTGTCTAGTCAAATTAGTTCTACACTGACTTTGTGGCGAATTTAGGAACACAACTGCCAGCTGGGTAGAAATGAGATGAGGCAAGTCTCGTTCAACTGTCTTGTTGGCGTTAAAAATTAGTCAGGCTTGAAACTTCCCTCCTTTCCTCCCTGAAAAGCTGCACAGCCCTTCAACGCATATTTACCTGGTTTAAAAGGTACTTCAGCCCTACTACTTAGTTTTTTTACCCCAGAAAAAGAGATTCCAACAGTAAATAGATTGCTTCTTCACTTGAAAACGGTTGGGTTATGAATGCGCCTGTCATCAGGCACGGATTTTCCCTTTTTTTTATTCTCCATCCGTTTAGGGGCATTTTTAAGGAGGTGTGGTGTGCACATCTTAGCCAACTTAAAACATCAGGGAGATGCTTTCTAGGCTTCTTAGAAATTATTTTTTTAAGAGGTAGTTGAAACCCGTCCTGGGGTCAGGGAACTCAGGCCTCAGGGAAGCGGCTTTAGACTTCAAGTGGAGTGACAGCAGTGATGAATGGGATTTTGATTAAGCCATCATGAAGGTAAGAAGGTGGAACGAATTGTTTAAGTGTTGATTTTACTCCCAACCTCACTTCCGTTGCCCCAAGCTGGATGATTGATGGAATAGGCGGTCATCTAACCTTCACGAGAAGTGGATTTTGCTCCGCCCTTCAATCCGCACTACTTTAAGTATGCTGCCGTCGCAAGGCTTATCTGTATCTTTCGCCCCACCACAGATTTCCCATCTATTCACGTTCAAGGTGAGAGAGACCAACGAACACCTCTTTTTTTTACCTCCAGTTTCACAGTTCACCGCGTCTTCTTGGAGCTTATTCTTCCCTCGCTCTGCAAGACCGAAGAGCGCCCACTAACAGCGCGTATATACGCACCAGGGTGTAAAAAGGGAGGAGCAAAAAGCGGAGAGAGACCAAGCCAAATCTCCACATTGTCCACATTCCCCTTTTTTAGCTCTGCACTCAACTACGCTGGTAGGGAAAAAAAGAGGATGGCAGGACGGAAGGCGGTGAGGTGAGTTTGGCCCTACCCTCCGCACAAGTCGAAGTGAAGGCGCCTGAGTTTTTGTAGCTTGATGAAAATGGCCTACTGCACTGAAATTGTGAAATAAAAAGGGGAGGGGAGGAGGAAATGCTTGAGGGGAAGCATTGTGGACGCTCGGACGAGATAGCGAGAGAGACCCTACTTGCGTGAAGGAAGTGTTGAGTGGATGCACTGACTTATGACGGTGAAAACTAAGTTTTCTTTTGTTCTACTGCTAACCGAGGAATTGTATCGTTTAAGAAAAAGTTGCATCTTTGCCCTCCTCATGACACAATGTGGTCTACTTGCTACTTCACGAATTTAAGGGTGGTTCAAGTTAAACCGGGACTAGAGAAGTGAGATTTCCCTGTGACCTTATTAGCCACAGTAGTGGGTGTCATGTCAATCCAGACACTCTCTTGTCCATTTAGATGATGGGTTGAACAAAGAAGGGCGTTAACACTTCAAAAGCGGTCCTTCACTCGTCTGGCTATCAGTGACGGCACTGGCCGTGGTAGTTTCCAGGTCGCCATTATTTGAAGTCAGTCCTGCGATTATAAGGCCACCGTCTGGCCCTGGACGCCCAGCTTTCTTGAGCTTGTGCAAGAGGCGATCTATTCAAGAGTCAGCGGCTACTGGGTGCAATGATGACGTTTTTGTCTTCATACCAGTAATAGAAGGATTTACTTCTTCACTAAGCAGAAAGTCTTGACAAGGAAGGTCGCTAATTTCTGAATCCCAACATTACCTTAACGAAATTAGGTAATTTGTAAATACAAAGCAGTAAAGGCATGTAGAGTTGCCATCATCATTACCACTAATAAACAAGAAAATAGAAGCTCAATTCTTTCATAATTCCAGGAGTCGCTGTTTGACTTGAACGCTAATTTTTTTAAATAAGACCATGGTGTTGTACTTAAGCCAGGCAAAACTCTTTAAAACGCCATCTTAGGAAGAATGTTTTGAATAAATCATATTTAAAGGACCAGTGGATGTTGTTTTGGAACAGACCGCTTGATTCGTGCTTCCACAAACTTCTGCTTCCCTACCACTGCGGGCAATTGGAATTTGCCCTGCAATCCGAGCCGTCGGAGCACCAACTGTACCACGTGGATAAAGCACTAAAGACAGTAATTTTAAAGATGATAAAAAATGTCAATTATAAGGCTTCAATAAAGTTGAGCAACCGGCGACACAAATATGTGCCGCCTAAAACTTGCTACCTGGCCTCGGTAACGCAAGTGCCTGGCACATGATCTCCAAGCGGCCACGCTAAATTGTGGTCGGGGAAGGACAATCACCTCATATTTTTCTCTTCTACCTCCGAACATACTTGGGAACGTATTTCCTTATCCATTAAACCACCATACACATTTGAGAGATTGAGTGGTTTTGTAGTTTACCTCGGCAAATGACTCGTTTAAGCCTGTAAGTACTGGTTCAATTATTTTTGCTGTTTGTGTGCCTTGCAAGGCATGGCCGGACTAATTGTTTCTGGTGATGATTGGTTCAGGGATAGAATCGCCGTCACGTTAAGATAGGAAGTTACGTGGCATTCCTGCAATAAGACCAACTTTCTGTAGTGTTCGAATTCGTAAGGAAGGAAATGATTCGTTTACACCTACATCTGCAAAACACATAGGTGGTGATAAGGTATGCATTACCGTAAATCCACACTTTATTCATTTTACTCGCGTCACTTTATGACCGGTGATGGGGAATGACTGTCCACTTGCCACGGCACAATTGGAAGGAGTGCCAGAAAAACCCCGCCCATAGAAACAGGCAGGAGTGGTGAATCAGTAGGAAGAAGGTATTACTATTAGGAGGAAACTCCAAGCCTTACATACTACACCACCGCCAAATTTTCCCACGAGAGAACATCCACATTGCGATAGAGGTTTTACATTGCCTCATTTGCATCTCTGCCCATCTCCTGGTTGGGCGTAAGGAACCAGGAGGGAGGAAGGGTAAGGTGCATCATAGGGATTGTGTTAACTGTGTACGACAAGGTCGAATGTGGTGTCTTTACCTGCTCATACATCGTGTCGTGCCTGCCTTTCTACATGGTACTCTAATTGTCTAGCTGACTGGATTAAAGAAGCCTTTGACTAAAAGGCGTATGTCTGGGAGGATCGTAGTGTCTATTACACAGATTTCGGTGGGTGTTTGTTAATCCAACTTTCTGCGATTATCCGTCACATATCTATAGCTGCATGTGGATTGGGTTGTTCCCTGTCTCCTAATTGCAAAACCTCACGTGAGATGAATATATGCTTTCTTCATAGAAGATCAGAAAAAAGTTTATTTTGTACAAGCAAATAAATTGTGAATTCGTGTTAGCAAAACTTTTTTAATTTTCCAAACTCTTAAAATTTATCGTCGATCCCTAATCCCTTCTTCCTTCTTTCCTAAGTGAATAAATAAACAAAATGTGACAGGTTTAATTTATATAAAAGAAGAAAAATAGGAAGGGGTATCTGCAGTTGCCTGGAAATTTGATAATAAGGTTGGCCAATTCTGTAGCATCTCTTTTAATTCACAAACATTCCACTCACAAATAATCCATACTTGTGCTCCACTTTCGAATCAAGGCTACCGACGGTAAAGTGCACCTCCTCTGTCAGACCCTCTCAATCAATTAGGTTGATTAGCTTACGGGGTTAAGTTTACCCCATTTGGCGAGAAAATTAAGGGGCGCGCACACTTACTAAATGCATTCCCGGTACTTCCGAGAAGAGGTTCAAAATTAGAAGGCTGAACGATGTCTGTGGGTCTCCGGTGGTGTTCTTACACCCCGAATGCGAAACATTTTGTAGTTTATTGTATCTAGAAGGCGTAATGAAGTAGCATTTGCTTAAATTTTGTGTTTAAACGCTTTTTCCTTTGCATTCTCTTGAGATTTTGGCTCTTGTCATGGTTTCTCCTTTGGTGTTCTCTTCACGTCGTATAGGATAAAGGCCCATCCAGACTCATAAGCTGCATAAATTTGGCAAGGTTATAAGGGTGTAGGCAGGTAGGGAGCGGTTGGAAGGTTGCGCTGGTGACAGCGCTTAGCTAACCAAGTGCCAACTTGACAATAACACAGAGGAGGTATCTGGTGTAGACGCTGAATCTCTGGAATGGAGGCATGAAATCATCCATTCCTATAGCCAAGACATCCTGTGAAAATTTGAGAGCCTGCATTCTTAAATGCGCAGGTTGAACAAACAGATTTCTGCCATCCTACTTCCTTACCCTTTGGAGTAGCGACTACAAAGCTCCACATGACGACTCTTCCCCCTCGATCTTATCGAGTCCAAGTGCCTGCATCGACTGCCATCAACCACGGAATGGGACAGAATCCGTTACCTCTCGGTGAGTGAGTTTCTGCTAGGCGTCGTGGTTAAACTGAACTGCGGGAAGAAGTTGTGTGAGAGGTGGTACAGAGGCTGCACGAGCATCTACGCCGAGCATATTCTATTACGCCTGTGTCAACTGCACTTGGCAGTGACATTTGCCTCCAGTGGCAGAAGTAAAGAGAACGTCATTTTCATAGTCAATGATATAGAATGCTTCCTTCGGGATTAGGCAGACAGCCTCCTGTGAAAGGTCAATTGTAAGGAGTGGAGAGGTGAACTGTCTGTACCGGCGGTTGTTGAGTGGGAACCTAAATGGGACAATTCACCCAAAATCTGACGCAACCTCAGTGGTTCTGCAGTAAGTCTTGACGAATCCCACCACTCACAAAAAATATCTCTGGTTATGTTGTCTTGTCTGCACTAGAGTCCACCCCTAGAAGCCGTAATATGGCATCCCAAATACTGGTGTTCAGAGGGGTTGGCAGGCCAAGCTTCAAGGCTAATACAACTTAAAAACATTGGCAAATCATCATCACAGATTAACCATAAAACTATGCGCCTCCTCCTTTTCACCGTACCCCCTTCACTACATGGAAATCTGGATACCAACTGCTTTGCGTTTTACATGAGGACCAGTTTTTCGTGAGAGTTGTGCATTCATGCCAAACCCAAGGCCGCTGATACCGCTAACCATGACATATGACTGGTTAGTAGCAAAGAGCATGTGGAATTCACTTTTGATTCCTTCACGATTTATCCATGATATCTGACTTCCGATGAATCATTCTTTGCTTCTTCACATTTCGTTTCTCTCAGCAGGATTTTGCTTTAAACGCACCAAGAAAAGACACTGAAAAGTTTTTTTCTTTAAGAAAGTGTATAAGAAAAACGGTTTTAGTTATTCGTGTCAAAATGCATTTTCGCGTGACGATGTAAACATTTCAAAATATTTTAAAAAGGGGTTTTTCTAAAGAATGCAGTCATTGTTAGTTTTACGAATGGTTAGCAGCTTAGCATATGTATGTAAAGGTTAGTTTTCTTGATTGAGCCTAGCGTCACACATACGTGACATGGGATTTCTTACCCATTATTCAAAAAGGGATTTAGGAATTCACTAAAAAATAGCGTTGTTGATGCAAAATGCTCTATATCCAGGGATAAGGCTCTTTTTCTAATTTATGGTTTCACCCTGAGATCCGAGTAGTAAGCATACCTTGCTAGGCATCATTGCTTCGACTGTGAAATGCATGACATTCTTCTGTAATTTCATTCATTGAGGCTCCATAGTTCTATTCCGCTTGCTTTTATTATCCATTCCGTGTCCATCCATCCATTTGTCATTCCTCCTTTCACCTATCCTTCTCCATTCCACATTTCCTTTTATTCATTCATCTACCCACCCGTCCTGTGTCGTGCATCCATCTGTTCATCCCGTTTTCCCTTCCATTTATCCATTCCCTGTCCCTCAATCCATCCTTCCCTCCTTCTCTCCATCCTTCATTCCATTCCATATTCGTCCATCCTTCCACCCAATTACCCCTCATCCGACCACCAAAGTAAATGGCCTCCATACATTTCCTTTGTAGCATAGTAGTCAACCGCCTTGGAGAAATCGGCGTTAACTGCCGCATTTTTCCCAAGTAATAAAAGGTGCTTGGAATATTCTGGTAACAGACGTTTCTCTCATCTCACTTTGATTTCCCACCTCTATTCCACTTCGCATACTATCATGTGATTGTGAAGTGGCAAAAAAGTGTGATAATTACGTGAAGAAATCCCATAAGGGAATATGGGGATGAGAATGAGGAGGCAGTTTTTCCACCTCTACTTCTTTAACCCAGCATGGAGTAAGAGGTCTTTTTTACTTGCGAATTTTGATGTTCTTTGTTGTCCAGTGCAAAGGACTTTGATTAACCAGCCCTAGAGGTAACAACTACTTCTCATCGCAAGTCAATTAGTTAGTAGCTGATGTTATGGTACCCGAATTTGACTGGAGGCTATTGCAACTATAGAATCGGGTTACGTTTGGGTCGCAAAGTGGACAAGCTCCTATCGCATCCATCAGGCACATTTGATTAACGGTTGGTAGATAAATGCTAAAAATTGAGGGGAGGAGGTCATAGTAAAGACCACTGATGAACTTGCACATTTCTGTGTCTTATGATGAGCGCCGGTTCTTATCAGTTGCAAGAAACAATTGGTTGACCAAAACTGCGGTCACTCCGTCATTTACCGGTAGTTAAATATCGGCCGTGAAAGTCCTCTAACTTGGAACATCATATATATAGGAAAGGCAGAAATCCACACCATTAGCGTGACGAACAAACTGCAGTCCTCAATCCTCATTAAGCCTCCTTCGTAGCACCGTTTCATATCATTCATTAAGGCAGTGGTCTACTGAATTGATCTCAGACACCAGGCAGGAAAGAATTGCAGAGGTTGGATGTTCCTTGACTGTATGCCTAACTGACTGTGCTCTTCAGGCTCTATAAGCTTACTTTTGCTACTCCTTCATCTCTTCGGCTCCTAAGTAAAATTTTCCTCCTCTTTCCAGTTGGTTTGGCTTTTAACAACTTCAGGACAAACTGGAAATACCACAAATGACGAAAAAAAAGACTTCCAATGACTGGGTGAGAAAATATAAGTTTAATGATCGTGGGTTGTCATGTGAATCTGGCTGTGATTTTACTGGCATATTCCCTGTGGTTGGGTTGGCTCATTTTATGTGTCAATTATTTGGGCAACATGGTGACCCCCCTGCCATCCTACCCCCTATTTCCACCTCAATATGGCCCAGCCATTTATTTTGCCTTATTCTCCAAGTTTCAGAAGGCAGGTTGATGTCTTCATATCAAGATAAAAGCATCAAGAAATGCATCAAATGATTTCGAAAACCGATTTTAGCTATCATCATCCGAAGCAGAAGATGGTGGGAATGCTCCACAGCACGACAATCGGTGTGGCAATTCCATCCAATTCAACTTGTGAGCCAGTGAACCCCCTAGAAGTCCCTAAAGACACATAGATATCCTCCTCCACCCCAACTTTGTTTATGTCGACCCAAATTTTGAAAAAAAATGGTTTTTTCGGTCAGCCACATGCACAACAAACTTGAAGAAGATCAGCCGCTCAGCTGTAAAACACTCAAATGAGTGGCCTAAATATCTCCAAGAGGACGAGCTGGACGCCCGCCTTTCAGAGTCGACACTGATCAGCTTCACAGAAGCCACTTCCTACAAGCTGTCAATCGGTGCATGGAAAGCCTGATCCCAGACACATAGGTAACCCGCCAAGAGAGTTGACTTTCTGAGGAAGAAACAGAGAGAAACGCCTTCATAAATACCCTTTGAAGGTAATAACGCCTTCCAGCGGAGCAGATTGCCCCACGGTTATTTATCTGACTGAAAGATTCTTCCGTAACTATTCATCCAACCAACCCTTACCCATTCAGTATCCCTCCATCCATTCTGTGTCAACTTTTACAATAATGTCAGTAAATGACTTTACTCATAATAAAGGAGGACTTTAGTTCCTTTCTCCTCCAACAATCATTCAAGGTATATGAAAGAAGAGATCGGAAGGAGGGAAAGAAAGAAGAGAGAGGGTCATATGAGTGGTGGAGGTGCGGATGCTACGCAACATGCTACGTTGAAGTATTTCTGAGGTAGCAGCACAAGACCAAATGTGTGAATGCCTGGGCACGGTAGAAGAGTGGAATATTTACAAGTGGTAAATGCTCTCTGTATGTGTGTGTGTGTCTCCGTTTCCGTTTCCGTCTCTCTTCCCTCCTTCCTGTCTAGCTGGTATTTACACATGATCTTTTCGCGACGAGACGAGGGAGAACTGAGACCGAACCAAGTTGGCGCAATCCAAACGATGCATACTCTGTAGGATGCTTATCAACTCCTGGTGGGCTAGTGGACCCTTGGCGGTGGTCAAAGCCTCCCACAAATTGAGAACCATTTCAGTAGGACGTTGAGTTGATGCAAAGTAGGGCAGAAATCTGTCGGATAGGAAGATAGACTTGAGTATGCAACAAAGTAGCCAAATTATATACGTGGGGAAGGTGGGGAAAAACAGTTGCTACTATGGAGTTACTATATTTTGTAACTCAGACCCTCCCACTGACTGCTCGTCAGGACGGCAGATGACAGCATTGATGGTGGTTGAGTGCATGCAGATACGTGGGGGTAATCAAAGTAGTATCTTGTCAATGAAGGCGAGGTGTAAGCGTTTCAAAGACGTTCGGTGGGCCGTCTCTCCATCAGTGAGGATAACGGCTGTGGGAGTTCCCACTTCACCACCACTGACTCATTGCCATCCTACCGTGAGACTACTCAAGACAGTCTGTCAATCTACCCGGACTCACCCATCGTGACATCACATTTCGTTCCTCTGGAGTAGTATTTAGGCGCCTCTGGTAGGATCTAAATGACCGTTGTGGGTTCAAAGTTGAAGCGATTATCTGTACCTTCCAAGAGAATCCACTTTTATTCGTCACCGACGAATTCAACGTGTGGATACTTTCCCCTAGTCTTTAGGTTTGCTAAACCTAGCGTTTGTTACATTCACCAGATTCGATGCCAACCGACTACTTGAAGGCGGACAAGAATAGAAAGTCTTCCAGTAAAGCCATGGCTGTCTCACCTTTCCATGTTAAGATGTTGGGCCAATTGCCTCCAATCATTGCCCAGTGGAGCGATAGGATCAAGCATACTGCACATTTGAAATACCACGTAGGACGGGAGCCTAGACACGAGGAAGAAAAGAAACCCAGTATAGGTCACAAAGTCTGCAGCAGGTAGGGTATTGTGCTCATGTTGAAGACATAGTAGAGCCTCCAATAGGACACAACAGATTACGCCTTCGCAAGTCTCCACCTCCGCCTTTGTCAGTGTCAACAAAGTAGTCAAGAAGGACTTCCTTACCTGAACTCATTTTGTTCACTGTACGAACTGTTGCCCGTCTGGCTGGGTTGTAGGTGTTTCCCCTAAAGGAGGGAAAAAAAGTTGTGCAAGTAACTGAGGAAATGGAGGGGAAGAAAGCGACTTGATTGGATTCCTTTGCAATATCTCACTACTTGATCTTCACACTAGTGACGTAGGAGGGTGATGCTCCTACTATCGCGCTTTCCTTCTCCCTCTCTCTCTCTCTCCCACCGAGATCGTGCAACACCCGTACACTAAAAACGAGGTAGTTTCTAAGCTCGCACTCTTTTCCTACAAATCCGGAAAATATCTCCTAGCAAAAGTGAAAAAAATGTGGATTTTGCTAGATTTATATTTATTCTAGAATATTATAGATGGTGAATTTGATCTCATAGAATGTAAATTCCTCCTTCGATGGCTCGCAACAGAGGAGTCATCGAAGTAGCTGCCTATAGTTGTGGACATTGCCAAAGTCAAGAGACTAAAAGCATGCCAGGAGCTGGGAAGAACTCAAGATGATGCGTGAACAGCGTGGAAGGTGGACGCACATATAAGACGATGCCCCTCGGATTTGATGTTAGGTATCTAGGCTCGGTGAATAACACAGCCTCACCTCATCTTATCCCACCTCGTGTAGGTCAAGACTCATCATTACCATGAATACCCTTTTCTCCAATAGGGAGAAAATTCTACTCATTTTCCAGTTTTCGGTCCAAAAAGGGAACTTGCTTAAACCCATTCCAAATATCCTTCTGGAAAACGGTGTCCCGTATAACTCCCTCTCTACTCCCCCTCTTTTTTCGTGAGTACTTTCCTGCCTTTCGTGGCCACGGGTTGTACTATTTGAAATCCGGATAAAATTTGACCTAACAGAGAAGAATTTATGTTATACTGAAACAAATTTATTTGCCTTTTATTATGTACGGAGATTGTTCTCGCATGAGGAGGGGGTGAAAAAGTGGGGTGGGAAGCTTACTTTTCCTCTTAAGCACTGCTGTGAGTTTCAAGAAGTAGACATTAGGGATAGCAGAGCCACTGAGTCTAAGTTCAACAGTGAAGCAGTCGTGGCCGCCACCGGAGAACAAAGTTCGACGCAGATAATGGTCCAAGTGAAGACAGTGCTACCAGCGTCACGTATATGTGACAACAAAAATTTACTACCTTTACCTAGTGTCACGAATGTGACACTGAATTATTTATCAGTTTCTGATAAGTAATTCTTCGAGGTCCTGAGGGAAAAGAAATGTAAGGCGTATACATCTATCCGTCTTCTCGTTGTAGATTCATCCACCTACCATTACCGCGCCCATACCTTAGATCCTTCCACCCATTTTAGTCAATCTATTCGTTTATCGTCTACACCTTCACGGACTTTGTGTACAATGCTCTCAGATACGTCGGTTTAGTCATCCTCTACCCATTTAAGCATCCCACATCCATCAATGCTCCCATTCATTTGTCCGTCCATCCCGTATCCATCCAGCTCATGTCGGTCCACGCATCTTTTATCCATCCACACATCCATCCATCTACCCAACTAAGCATCCATTCCTTTATCCTTTTAACCGAGGCCTCCATCCATAGTCACTTTCATCCATCCATTCCGTGTCCATCCCGTATTCACCCATCTATTCATTTATCCATCCATCCATCCCTCCACCCGTTCCTAAAACCACCTCTTCTAAAATGCCTTTAGCGTAAAGGCAAACAATAGAGTTTGGGTGGTGAAGATGTAGGCGACTTAGCTTACCTCTGGACTGCCACTGTTGACGTTCAAATGCAGGACTTGTTGCGTTCCTGGAACACCATCTTGTTGACAGGCGATTGTACAGTGCAGGCCTGGAGTTGCATCATCAACTCGTTCAAGCGTGAATGAGCAGTGGAGTAGGGTGTTACGATTGCCGCTCCATATATGTCGAAACGGTATCTCCTACAATTTCAAATGTACTTCTCACCTTAACTGTTCCAAAATCCTTGTTAAAAGGAACAAAGGGATCTATTTTTTCAAGAAATCAAATGCAAAATAACTCCTTGACAGCCTAACTACCTCATGAACGAGGTGAAGACTATGTAGACGCACTGGGTATCCGCCGAATGGCTGACTTTCCTGCAACTTCAGCAGCGCAGAAAAATCGTACCATCCCCTCCCATAGGCGTCCACTGCAGGACAGCCAAATGGCGTTTGGCTGTGTGTGTGTGTGTGTGCGTACTAGAGTGAGTCAAAGTAACAACAACAGAGCAAAGGATAAAAAAGCAAACAGACACGTTGGTCACTTCCTGTGCTCCATTTTTGGTGACGTCCGCTACTGACACACACACACACACACACGGCCATACAAAGGCTGCACCAAAAAAGAAAAAACAAAAAGCCTAGGTGATGTCAGGGCGTGAGTAATGCAAAAAAAATTAGTGAATAATTAAAAGAGTGGCTTCCACACCAATATGACAAGCACGTGAAACATAGCACCCTTTTTTTCGCTTTTTCAGTAGTATATGCCACACGAAGGGATTTTCTCTCACACAAAAGTTGAAATGGGAATTACTGCAACCCGACTGCCTCCTTCATACCGTCTATCCATCGGATGTCCTTTGATTATATCCCTACCAGTACATTCTTTAAGATTTCCCACAGAGAAGAGCAGAGCCGGAGACACCACTCTACCTTTTTCGATGCTGCCACAAGTTCAACCGATGAGAGAAAAGTGGTACATTGTTCCAGGCAAAAACAACAGGCTACCGTCTGTTGGGCGAGATAGAGGCGGGAGGAGCTCAAATCGTGGGAGATTTTCCTAATCTTCAGATTTGCTTATGACAAAATCTCTGTCCTTTCAGAAAGGCTTAGTGGATAAACTGGTGCGTCCAAGACTTCGAGAGGTGAAGGAGCAGACCTCAGCAAGACGCACATCCGAGTTAGAGGTCAAAAGTTGTCGTAGTGATTTGAGAATGACCTGATGAAGTTAGTCACCACCTGACAACCTTTCACAAAATTAGTAGAGGGGAAATTTCTACCCTTGGCCCTATGACGAAGCAAATGAGTTAGATGACAATGACAACCTGCTTCTATGGCACCTACTTCCATCTCCAATCCTGTCATTTGAGGTAGCTGTCATACTCTGAATTAAGAAAGTTACTTGAAGGAAGGGTTGATACCAAGTCCACGAGCCCCTCGTCCATCCCATACACCTCAAATGAGTTGAAAGAGTAGGATCGAAATTTTTTGGCCCCATAGCTCCTCCAGTTTGCTTGGAGGATCATTTATAGAGGTGCTAGCAATTGTCTCCCTAATTTCAATGGCATCCTGACGTCCTCTAATTCGAGACTTTGAGAGATCATAGTGGCGGTAAGCAAGGCTGGTAACAACTCTGTTGAGGTGGCAAGAAAAACGTAGCAAAAGACAAACCTGGCAAGACAACCGCGTTCTCCAGTGAGGCGACAACTCTTGAATTCGAAATACCAATCCGCCTCCGCTGTTCTTGAACAACATCTGCTTTCCACCACCAATCAACTGGCCATCCAATTTGGCCTCAGTGTCCTTCACATGTCTTACGGCATCCACGGTATCAAGAACGGCGTAGATTCGTAAACTGCAGTCTGTAACGTTTGTAAATCTGCTTGCAAAGGCGATAAGTCGTAGACGTTTTGAAAGAGGTGGTGGTATAGCCGATGGGAGGGTATCATTGGTTGTCTCTGTCGCCATACTGCTTCCACTGTGATTCTCACTGCAGTCCGTAGAGATGCCCATTCGTGTAGCGCCCACGAGGAGGGTATTTGGGCTAGTCGGTGCAAAAGTTGTCGCCTGACCGACGAGACAAAAACGCAGCGGATACTGGGTCATCAGGTGGGCTTGATTACCGCTTAGGTAACAGTGAATTGGGTCACGTGCTTGCTCTTGACCTATTTGGGCCACCTCCTACAAAATTAAGTGGTTAGATGGGTCACTAACGTCGGCTATGGCAACCGCAATGTCTGGGTCTTTCCAGTCTTTCCTGAGGACGCTCCAGACCCTCCAAAAGGCCGGTAACTCAGACAGTTTTTGACCCTTGTAGAGGTTAAATGACAGCTACCCTTGATGGTGCCTTTATTTTTGTTTCCGCTGTTGGCATAATGGGCGAAAGGAGGACTAATGCTTAACTTTTTTGACTACCTGACATCCGCATATCATCACAGGAATGTGCAACTGGTCCACGTAGGTGAATGTGAGAAGTGATAAGTCTCTGGAACCCGAGAACCGACCTAACTATACTTAGTGAAGTTGACAAGCTCAAAATTACACGCTACTAAGGCACGTTAAGACTGCCCTCGTGCTAATTTGTTAGTAGTCTCTGTCCACCCTTGATAGAGAGTACAACAAAGACGTCATAGATCACCTTACCCTCCAAGACCACTCGACAGTGGTGGATTCGGAGCCCTTGTAAATCGAGTCGAAGCCAGAAGTACTGCAGTAGCAATGAATGCTGAAGGACCAAGCGCTCTGTCCTGTCATGTTGGCGCAATGTGGGAAAGTCACAATCACGGGTTTCGAGAGTGGAGCTCCTGGGAGGCCAATTTGAATGACTGAACTCAGTAGTGTCTGATGCTCTACAATATAAGTAGTATATACGCCGTCAAGCGGCATGCCTCAGGAGCGTGGGGAGGGGAGGAATGAAGGAATGGTAAGATGTCATTGAGGTGGTTGATTTATGCCCTTAAATGCGGACCAGCCGCTTAGACATGCTGAGTGTAAGGGAGAAATATAGCCCTTCGGGTCCCCCACGATATGACCACCATGACGATTACATGGGCATGGCCCATACCATTAGCCTCTCAACTCCTATGTAGGTTTAAAGCGGACCTAATTACGGATATAACCCCTATTCTCCATTTGTGGCCAAGTTGTCGGGACGAGCTGACGGCTCCCGGCTCGCATTTGTGGATGGCGGTGGCTATAGAGACCCTCAAATGAAGCCGTCATGGGGGCGCATGGAGAAGGTGGCTGAATAGTGATGGAATGACACACGGATCATAATCACCCAAACACGTGACTCCACATCCTTCAATTACTATTTCGATTACCCTCTAAGAGAGCTAAATCCAGGCGTTGGTGCGAAAACCACACCGCTACCTGAACGACAGGACTTTCAGCTCTTCCCCGCCTTCATGCCTGCATTGCGTAGTGAGATCACTCGGGCTAACAATCGACCTTTCGGCCAACCTTACCACCGTTCCTCGTTAAACCTGTAGATGTTTTCAACCAAACCTGTGGGACATTTGCCTTTCCTTACGATACCCCTACAGCATGAGTCATTGTACGTGACGCACAGCCTTGATAGGTCATGCACCCCTATTTATACCTGCGGATAGCGGGAAGGCAGGGGAGGCCGGGGGGAGGGAGGGAAGGGGAGAGGGGAACGCACATTATTTTGACTTATCCCACTAGTATCCGTGCCCAAATTTCCCAACATCAATCATCAGCCACCTGCCTTATTCAGTCGTTTGTTTGTTTGCTTTTAGGGCAAATCCTTTCACAGCGCGGTGAACGAGGTCACTCCCCTTGATTCCCGTGAAACTTCTACAGCATTTCTCCCTAAATAAAGATGCCCATTTTTTATCCTATCATATATGGTAAGTCTGACGATAGAGGTGAGGATGGATTGAGCCAAAAAACGAGAGTTTTACAACTTTTGACAATCTTGAAGTGGCAGGCATTCTTGTTTGCGTGTGTGTGTAAGGGATACGAAAAGCGATGACAGATGGGGCTGTCATCCACTTTTTTTTGTGACGGCACTGTCATGAATGGATGAGGAAAGGGTTGTTGACTTGGAACTCACCAGATAATGCAGGCCAATACTTCTCATCTCTACAGGTTGCAAGATAGACCTCTCTGGAGACGCCCGATGGTACTGAACCCGGTGGAATTCGAAGACTTATCCCTGCAAGGAAACAAATTACCCACTTTTAAGATCAAACGGCCTAACCAGATAGCAGACCTCCTCCAGGTAGGAGGCTGAGAGTTAATGCAGTCGGGGGGAAGCTTTTATGCATTTGGGCTTAGTCAGCAGAGAGTGCTTTTTGTCCCAGTCACTCCACTTGACTTTAGTCTGAAGGGTCCATTGGACCTACAACTGACCTATGAAGAGACGCCCTTGATTAATTGTAAACAATAGGGGGTGAGGGGGGAGACGAGGTGGAGGCCTGACTGTACACGTCTCCATCATTTAGCCCCTCATACAAGGCCAAAGTTACTAGGAGAGGGGATGAGGAAGCCTCTTCCTCTCTCCTGGTCCAAATAAACTACCGAGGGCATTGGAACCCAAGGACACAGCGAAAAAGCTTTATTTTTCTTACTTCTAAGTAAAAAGGGAAGAAGGAAGTACATTCTGCAAAGATTAAATTTAGAGGATTCTTTTTGCTTAAAGTAAACAAATGCATTTTTTTTTTTAACTTTTCACATGATCTGCTTTTTTAAAAGATGGCAAAATGTCAACCGGAGGGCAAGAAATCCTCGATGACGAATTGAAGGGATTTTGACTGTTCGATGGAACAAACATATATCCCTTTTGAGAGTGTCAACTGTTTAAACCGCATCCTTGTCATGAGGCCAATGCACAAAATTTCCGGAGGTCAAAGAACTTAAGAGAGCTTTGAGCTCCGAGGTAAGAACAAGCCTATACCTGTGATGGTCCACAAAAAATAGCTGCGTTAGCCTAATCATGCCAAATATATTTCCACCTTCCGGGAGTTTGAGATAGTCCTCTTTAATACTCTCATTTTCTACCAGTGTAGGACGTTTTGGAGTACTCAGTACCGCTTGCTTTCTTCTGATTGGTCAAATCGGTGCTTAGGGTCAAGGCCATTTAAAGGGATATAATGATGACTGCCTGCGGACTCTACTCCTTGTGTTCTTCCACTGTTGGCGATAAAGGCTCCTCTGTTCCGAGGCGTTTGTCTCTGATGTTCTGAATGTAGTCGCGATGGTGATTTTGCTTACACACTAGGAGGTCACTTCATGACACTTTGTGACTCAATTCGGGTCCGATATCATTCCACTTCACTCTGTCCACGTCATCGTGTCACTTATTTGGCAAAAGGTTAATCCTGCGATTTAAATCAGGAGGAGGGGAAATAAGGGAGGTGTGAATCAATTAATGATTGACAGTTGACCAATGTGAAGAGAACACTGATAGGTCAGGGACTAACCAGACTCCGGTAAATTGACCACACCACCAACGGATCCAATGTTAGCCCAAGTAGTGCTTCCCGTCTCTCCAGCAGCAACAGGGAGGGGAGGAATCAACGGGAAGATGGACTCCGCGGCAGTTCCAATTTCATGGTAGAATGCGGAGGAGCAGTCATCGCCTCCTTCAGCCCCACCCAATCCTGTATTCGGAGTTGAAGATGGGCTCAAATAGATTGGCTGTTGTTGAGCTTGCAAACCGCCTGTAGAAGACGAGGCACTGGATCGTGAGGGCGCCATATAGGGTGGCGGTAGAGGAGGTATGGGTTTACCTGGTAGTGGTGGATTTGTGTACCCTCCTCCACCGGGCAGGGGAGAGTACGCGGCCGTGTTGCCATTTGAGGCGAGGCCAGGCGATTCCTTTAGCCTGTAAATGCAAGTTAATACACAAATCGGATAATTGAAGATACGGCCTCCAAAATTAGGCCATCCGCTACCTCGTGGTCCAAACAATCCACCTCCTGGCGCGACTGCATCAAACCATGGTGACATTCAGTAAGCGGGCGAGAGTGAGCAAGAAAACAGTTATGTAGTGCTTTTTTTCATCCCCCCGCCGTGACAACAGGGCAAAAACTGCACTGTAGTCAAACGAAAAACATTCTGGCGGAAAAGTCATTTTTTGTTGGAAAGGAAATACAGATGTTGAAAACCATGGCGAGAATGCATAATCCGGCCGCAACAACAGAGGAGGAGGAGGAGGAGGCACAAAAATCGTCGCCTAACTGCGCAAGTAAATTACTCAGAAAGGCATTTCAGATATCAGTCAACATGTCGTCTCATTTGATGTAAAAAGGAGAATGCGTCATCCATAAATGTGAAAACCAGTCAAAGCTTCGCACGCCTTGACAAGCCACACTTGGAAGTGATTTCTTTTTCACCATTTAAAACGGGTGTGAACTCGTTAATGCGAGTCTGATTGTGAAGAAATAGACGTTAAGGTGTTTATCTCACGCCAGAGTACAAGGTTGTTTGTTGTTTTCGTCTCCCCACCCCCCTCTTAAACCCCAATGGTCCCTCGCCCCACCCCACCCGCCGAATTGGAAGTTTGGCGGTTTTGGCGCCTGTTCCCGGCGTCACGTCGGGCATCCATTCAGTTCCGTTTTTTTGCTTGTTTTTTGACCTGATTTAGGAAGAATGGTAAGACAAAAAGTTGGCATATACCTCTCCGTTGATAGGTAAGTCGAAAAAAAATTTGTCTGAATGAAGTTGCCTTGTGACTGACCAAATTAGTGTCACAAAAAGTTGACATTTCCTGCTCTGTGTTGTGAGTTAGCCACATCGACAGGGTTAGTGGGAGCCTTCCAGTCAGCGTATGAAGCCCTCAGGGATGACATAAGTGTCGTGATGACGGCAAAAACCAGCAAATCCATCCCCAGATTTGCTGATCGGATGATAAAGCACTTAAGTGTCTTTACAGAGAAAAGAAGTCGCCTTCTCTGGTCTGCTGAATCTGCGAAACATACAAGCTGTATCGGTGTCGGTGAAACCGAAGGTCATTTCTACTCAACTACCCTGAATGATGACCACGGAGGGTCTTGGACACGATCCTAAGCAAAAAAATGGAGAACCGCGTGGCTCTCTAGAGGCTCTGCATAATCAGAAACTGCAGAAATCCGGGGAAAAGATTGTTAGAGGTAATAAGCAGCCAAAATGGAATCTTTTAAGATGGTGTCATTTGTTTTAATCTACCCAGGTCAAGTCGGACTTAAATTAACTCACAGATAATTAAATTTTGGCGATTGAAAAGGCCGTCCATTTGGAAAACCTGGCGACATTGGAGTAAACATTGCGGGGATAGGACTGTACGGTTGATTGTACGTATTTCCAGCCTCGGCCCCGGAGACGGGCCTCCGCGTCTGCGATTGAACAAGGCCCCTCGGACTCGCATTTTTGGAGGAATAATCGAGTAGACCGATTGCCGTGCTCTCAGTGGCTGGAGAGCTTACTTTAAGTTGCCTTGGAAGACTTCCCACGCCATTGGTGATTGGTGGCATGTCGTAGGTGCTGCTTTGACTGTTCTTGAGAATTGTCATAGACTTGCCGTACTCTGTTGGCAGAGAGGATTGAACTGCGTAAGTAGCTGCCTTAGAACCTCCCAAAATCTGTTCCCTCTAGTCATCCCCCTGCCATGTAAAACGAATGAGACTGGTAACCTTATAAATGAGAAAGATAGTTCATGCTACTTATAACGCACTTTTAGGCATTTCAGTAGTATGAGGCTCAAGTCACTATTTGGACCAGGAGAAAAAGCATAATTTTGCATTACAAGGAATGCCATCTGTGAAAGTAATCTAATTTGTAGACAATAAATAAAACACACTTAAAAGCCGCCAAAAATAGCTAAAAGGGAGTTGTAAACAGCTGTATCCATTAGCCCGTCAAAACAGAATCCCTTTTTATTTTATTTCAGTAATTTTTCAGAAAATGAAGTCCCTCTCTTCTTTAGCCGCCTATTAACGGAGCCATTGTGCTACCGCTTCCACAGCATATCATATTATAAATGTTTAGGAGGCTTCAAAAAACCACCTTATTAATCTAGACCATAAATCTCCCACATGGCAGAGAAGAAATAGAGGAAGTTTGATCCACTTTGTTCTGATTTCCTCACACACTCAAAGATAGAATCTGTCTATTAGGAGTTCCGCAGTTTGTAGGAAATGTGAAGAATGAACAGCTTGGGATACCCCTTAAGCATACACACCTCTTAATTTGGTGGTGATTTTTCCGACAGCTTCAGTTTAACCAAAGTTTATCCTACCACCTTTAAAGGTTTATTTTAACCAAAAAAAGCCACCAAAATTTGGGCTTCTTAACTTTTGTAAGTGTTTATCCTTGGGGCGGTAGTTTGGCTCCGCCATCATCGGGTATTTAGACAGAAATAACGCCCGAAAAAAAGAAGTATATGATAATTGCTTACCATTTTGTCGACTTGAGAAACGCCCTGGACAAAGGGAATTGCTGAAATGTGAGGGTTTTCTTCGGTTTAGACGACAGACGGTGAAGATTATGAGGGCCGTCACAGTGAATGCCGCCACCAGGCCCACGTAGAACATTATCTCTCGAACATTCACTGAAGAGGACGCGTTCTTCTTCTCGCCTGTAGTTTCCGAAATTTCACCTGTTGGTAGACAAAAAAAAATGGAGAAGATGACTTGATGCGCATCGACAGTATTTGGATGCAACAGAAGGCCGCCTTTTTACCCCTTGAGGAATAGATACACATTCACGGTAAAAGCGGAAATGAATCAACCCTCCGGCAGCGATACTAGATACACCATCACATTGTAATAAGCCCTAATTAGCTTTGCGTGCACGGTATTTCTCCTTTTTTTGACACAAAAGAGCATTCCTTTCAATCCACCAATCAGCAGCGGCCAAACTTTGGGCGGTCATTTAAAGGAGGTGTTTATTTCAACTTGATTCTACACGAGTTCGCGGTTCCATGTAGCGAGTGGAATCACGACGTCTCACAAGGAAAACGAACCGTCTTTACAGCCCAGAACACCTTAATGATGCATACACTACCCAACGGACCAAATCAGTAGGTCCACAAGGCTGTCCCCCCACCGCAGACCTCCGCTGCTTGCTCCCGTGATCCGAGGCGAGGAGTCACTGGATCCTCAGGATGGTATGGCAGATCGAAACAGATTTGGTGCGAAAAGTTACAGAAGGAGTTTTTTATTTGTGGAAGAGGTAATAAGGTTATCACTGATCAAAGTAGTCCCGAATCGGTGAAGGAGGTACCTCAGAAACCCTTAGTTCAGCCAAGTGGGGAGTTTTAAAAGGTAATCGGTGGGCAAAAAAGAGCTACATGGAAAGTGGGAGATTGCAACAAAAACCTCGAACTTACCCCCACATTCAGTGGATTCACAAATTCTGCTTTCAAACACCGATTGTGGACAGGTGGGTGGAGGGTCTGGAAATGCTGACGCAGAAGGCGGCAAGACGGTCTCCTCGAGGGTCGACACATTGAAACAGGTTCGTGTACGTGTCTGTTGACAACGTCCACTCAGGGGCTCCAATTTGCAAGCACTCCATGTCGTCCATGGAGTCATGCGCAAGTGAGTCTGAGGCTCCCTCCTGTAGGCTGTCACGCACACACAAAACACCCAAAATTATAGTGATCTTTAGGGGGATCAAATTCGATGTTTTAAACGATAAAACCGGGATGGGAACTCAAGATCAAGTAAATGGACTTTCGGATATTTTTCAACAGATTTTGAAGGCCGCTTTAATCCTAAATTCGGGAAGGGGGCGAGTGGAGGGAGGTGGTGAATGGGAAATGAGGAATAAAAACCGTTCTCTCTCCGTTTCCTTTTTCCCCACATGAAGTGGTTGATTCCATAACAGCATCACTCTAGCAACAGTTCTGCCCTGATAGAGGGCCAAGTAAGGTAGAGGAAGATTTTATGACTTACGAAGCACTGTGACCTCTGCGGTGGAGTACCGCTGTTCCATGCCCAGGGTGTCCGCCACGCAAGTGTAATTACCCTCATCTTGTAGTTCCACCTGCTCTATAATCAACCGGTTGTAGTCGTCAATGATGATGTGAGGGAAGGTTTGAGCCTCCACTCGTTTTCCATTCTTCAACCAGTAGACCTGTAACACAAACAAATTACCTTACCTCTTGAAGTTATCAAGCAGGTCTTCACTTCACAAACAAATTAGTCGGTTGAATTCAAATTTAAGATACTTTCGCTATACCAAGGCGGGCAATCTCGGACAGTGAGTTCTTGGCCCACAAGACAGCCTTCGAAGTGTACTCCTCACTCATCAGCACTTCAATGGTGTTAGACCTCTCTTCATCAGATGAGAGGGCTATAAAATTACTCTACTACCTCAAACAGGGTCTATTCATCTCGGCGCGCATTTGCTCATGCCTTCGGGTTGCCAATTAGAAAGTCAACTGAGAAAAAACCGAAAAAGAGAGAGAGAAGCAAAAGCCCGAGCGTCTGCGCAAAATTTTCTGTTACATGGGTAACGAAAGTTCACACGAAAGTCGTCTTCGTCGTTGAATTTGTCAACCTGTCCATCAGTCCGTATTCCTCCCCCTTCCATGGGGCGCGCACACAGGTTTGGTGTACGAATTACAGCTGCCACTGGGCCGAATGACATGCACATGCATGCTAGCTGACTGGCTGGCATAACTTATTTTCTGTCATCTGAGAAATGCACCCGTCAGGCAACAGATGGAGAAATGCCGAAGACACGTTGTTAGATTGAGATCAGAGGTCCAAAAACCTTGCCTCAAAAGACCTCGGCGTCACAAATGCGTGACGGAGCTGTACTGGCATTAAATGCTAGCGCAAACACATGGAGTGAGGATCGCAACCTGCTCTTGACCTGCATATCAGTTGAAGAGGTCAACTTGGGACAAAGGAAGGGGTGGTGCCTGCTGGAAATCCAAAAACCCATCGTCTCTCTAAAGCGTAATGGTTGATACTCCCCCTCCTCCCTCCTAGAACCCCCAATGCCAAGGTGCAAATAAAGCCTCCATTTAAACTCAGCAATTGTTCTAGCCTCCTCTTTGCCCCTTAATCTAGACAATTAACACCAAAATGAGGAAAGACGAGGCCGTCTCGCCATTACCCCAGGAAACTTTTCCTTCCCTCTTTGCCAGGATTTGGGGGGAGGGAGAGGAAAATAAAAACGCAGCAGGTTCCAATTTCCTTTAGAACAGTGATAAAATGGCCACCTGAAACACTTTTTTAAGATATCCGGTTTAATTCGCCCTTTTGCTTTCTTTTTTGCCCCCTTTTAAACCTCTAAGTTTGCAGTCTGACACAAAGGACAAAAGATCAGCCAATGGGAGCGTCTCTTATCAACTCCTGCACTTGCAGGAGAGAATTGTTTCAGAGGAGCCCCTTTTTGCGTGTCAGACCAAGGTCACATCTTCATCCAACACAGCCTGGACAACTGAGAAGCCCCCTCGTGTGTATCAAGTTATTTGATCCCACGGTGGACTGCTTTGTTAGACGGTCTTAAGGCAAGTCCCAACGTTAAAGACTTGTTGAAAAAAAAAATAAGGAAAAGGAAAGTAAAGAGAATCATTCTTCTCAGGCCAGAGACATTAAGGACGCTACTAATTTGTTTACGGTGCGATTTGTTGCAGTCACAGTTGTTATAGGTTGGTGAGAAACCTGCGTCACACATTTGTGACGTGTCAAATGGCCATCTAAGAAACGTACACACGTGGGTACGCCGTTGTTTAGAGCACCTTAGCTACATTTATGTGAATATGAGTGAACCAAGTAACTTGGTATAAACAAGAAGGTGATCGTTGATATAGGCGCCCAAACCAACTTCTCGATCGGTTGGCTCCATACCAGCTTTTTAACTTTGTAGGGAGTTTGACGACATGTGAATGATTTACCTTGGGTGCTGGTTCACCTTTAGGTGGTTGACACGACAGTAGAAGTCTTTGACCTTTGACAAGTTGTTCGGGGATGGGCTCCAGTTGAAATTCACGATCAAGATCTAGGCATAAAGAAAATAACCTTAATGAGGGAGGCTTAAACGTCTATAAATCAAAGATGTACAAAACTGTTCCACGGTAAGACCCTCCTAGAAGGGAAACAATGCGCAATAAAAGAGCGGAGGGTACAGCCCACCGCCCACTTTTGGGTGTGTTAGAAGCCGAGGCAATGCAACAAGTTAAGGAGGACGAAATATTTTTTACCACCTTCTTCAGCAACCGGTCTTAAGCACATCATTCACCAAAATGCCAGAAAAGTGCCAAAGAAGATCACTAAAGTTGAAGGCAGGAATGTAGAGATAATGGGGCCTGCTGTGTAGGCATAGCTGGTGGGATTGGTTAATGACTCAAGTCATCGAAAATGGGGGGACGGGAAACGGGTGACAACAGAGACGGGGAGTGTGTAATTCGTCTGAATTACCTTCTAATTGTCCGCGTTCTAGTGGCCGAGAAGGCGCAATTTTATGTGCCAGCATGGACTTCTCTGGAAACACGAACACACAGACACACATGTGAATGCTTCAGTAAGTGTTAACTTGAAAATTAGCACGATCGCCACCACCAGCACCATTTCTTCCCCAAATCCGAGTTTTCGACCATGGTAAGATTTATCACCTTGGTGAGAACGAGACGAAGACGCAAAAATAGTTAGAAGTCATCAACAAAAGGGGGAGATTTTTTGTTGGTGGTGCCGAGCCTTGCAGCTGTGTCTCAGCTCACTGCTCCTCGCACCGAGCTGCCTTGTTCTCACTGGTAATAAAGCCAGAGAGGGGACAGAGTCAACCCATGCCAGCCTCACTATTTCCCAGCCGCATATACTATTATGTAACGAAGAGGAATTTGTCTTAAAGGCCACCTAGGCCCGCATCTGGGCCGCGTTTGCAACCTCCTAAACCTCCACAGCCCATGCATCGCTTTGCCACTTCCAAGACAAAAAAGGACCTCTCAAAGGAGAGTAGCCATGCGAAGCTACTAATTAATGAAGAGGCCTTAAAGCCCCCTGCAACTTGACTTCTAGGCACATTTTCAACGCGTTGATAGTGACTACGCCTGTTTACCAGGAGTTAGGCGTTATCGCATCAAACTTATGATAATCACTGGTACTTCAACGTAAACAGTTTGGATAGCCAACGAGAAAGCCGCTTACTGGTCAATTTTCACAGCTAAATTGAACCTCAGAGGAGTTTTTTAAAGGATGTAAGGCTCCAGCACAGATTCCTCTATCCAGCGCTCCTCATACTGATTACTTACAGGTGTAA
>NW_020170461.1:261899-271330 GCF_000524195.1 Echinococcus granulosus | reverse complement strand
CATATTGTTACATGGATGCTTGCAAGCACGCGTCGTTGCCTAATTGAAAACATATGCAGTCCGAAAGAATCCTTTTTAACACTGATTTATGCAAGTTGAATCACACAAGGAACAGTTTTGGCCGTGGTGTGGCATTATCATCATTGGTAGGTGCGTGGATGGTAGACAGGGAGGTAAACGAGGCCAGACAAACCAGACTCCCTAATTTGCATTGCAAAGTTTACTCATCAATCGTACCTGCTTAAACGCAAAACTTGTAACGCAAGGCGGAAGCATCGGATATTACACCATCCACGGAGGAGGAGGGGCGGGGTGACGCTGATCATCCTATTTACTACTCCCGAATAGCCTGTGTGTTGTCGGTTAACACAGATCATCGAAACGTTGGACAGCGAACCAGCTGGTATTCACAGAAGACTTCAGGCACTATTTGGTTCACACAAAGGTGCGGCCGTTTTTAGAGGGGAGCTGGTCAAATGCCAGACCTAGTCCTGATCATAATGGAGAAATGTTCAATCCGACACCAATGACCACAATCATGCACAATTATTTGCGATTTTGAGAAACTAGTACCCCCCGCATTCCAGGACTGGCAAGATGTGACTGGGATACGTGCATAGGCGAAGTAGCTGGCTGTCTTAAAGAAAGCAGACAGAAATGGGCTCTCTCTCCCCTTACCTCCGAAATCCTCCAAAATAAGCGACAAAGAGATAAGAGAATCGACTTATTTCTCTCGAATAGGAACAAAACAGGATAATCACTTCTTGAATGCATCATGCAATTGTCACTTATACTTAGCAAACGCAACAATCAAGATTTAGGGGGAAATTTTTAGCATTTTTACTTCTATGTGCGCAGAAAGGTGAATAAAAAAACGAAAAATAAGTTAAAATCTGCAAATCGGAGTTATTAGGAAAAAGGAAAAAGTGGTTCATAAAAACATTGGATCTCGTTTCGCTCTGATCGTGAGGGTCAGCTGGCAGTCAGGTAGTTTTTTTGGCCAAAAGGAGGAGAGAGATCTCCACAAATTTTGCCTACTAAACACAAAAGGCCAAAAATTGACCGAAGTGATGGTCTTTTAAGTGAGGGGGTATTTATACACAAGCTTTTAAACAAAAAATGCGTGCTCTTTTAATATAACTTAAGATGAGATGTTTGAGAGGCACTTATTTGTAATTTTTGAGTAAAAAACCCGCTTTTAAGCAATTTTTAATTTGAGGTGTAGAGTTTGGATCAACAAACAAATGAAACTGCTATCTTCTAAATCTTGTTTGTCAGATTCTTCTTAAGGAGGCGGTACATGCCGGCAAAAATGCAAATACACTCGGCTCTGTCGAAATCCTTACTCACAAAGATGTAAATTTACACCTCACATTTTTTGGCAAATACTGGGTGACTATGCAAAAATGCAAATAACCTGTCATACAATCTAGGCTAGTAGGTTTGTTTGTTTTTTTACGGTGAGAAAAAAACTGCCACTGTGCTACTGGCGTTGCGCTAACTTACAGGCTTCAATGATGGTAGCGTTGCGACTGAATACCTTCTTGACTTGTTTCAAGGCGGGTATAAGATTCCAGACCTCGCAGGTGCAAATGTAGGCGTCGAACCACTCCTCCAAATCTTTCGTTCGAATTGGAAGACGCAGGTGCCAACGAGGTCCATCCGCATCCAGGTTCCCATTAGAGTCAAGTCGAGTAACCTGAAGTCTCTGTTCACTAGTATGTTCGTTTCCCATGTAGGGAAAGGTTTTGTCCGCACAGAAGGCAACCGCGTGTGAGACTGGCTCTGCAATACACTCAAAAACCGCAGGTTTTCCTCTCCACGCGTAGTAGATACTTTCTGGTTGTTGGATAAAGACCGGAACACCTTCTAGGTGTTTTTCATGGGGTTGCACAAGATCCTTCTGTGGTGAGGCCTCCGCTGCACCTGTGGAGATAAGGCAGATGATGAGAAGGCGAATAAATGTTATGGTCCTCCAGGCTTCGACCATACTAAAATTGCATATTAGGGGTAAAAAAGCAGCTGCGGTTATCAGGACCGGGAAATTGCACTGGTTGCCACACTTGAGAAACACCTTTAGTCCAATGACATAGCTGACCAATCACTGTGCAGGTAAGCCTATGACCAATAAAAGTATGGCAAGAAGTCGTAAGCCTATTGGTCAACATAGGGAGGTAGAGAACCGGAAGATGCGATGTTTTATTAGGGTTCTTTTATGGACTCCCACTCTCCACGTAATTTTTCCTATTTCTCTTAGTTTGCTTTATTTCTCAGCAGGAAAAATATTGAAATGTTTGATTATGTTATGCCTAAGGTTGGGGTCTACCTGGTGGCTGGAATAGGCAGCACGATTTTTGCTTCAGTTGGCTGGAGTTGTTGTAACCAACCAGTCTAAGCTGAGAAATGTGATTTGGGCTTGTATGCATCTTGAATTAACCTTAATTTGGTACCAGAGCTAAGAAAGTTCTCGCCCAAATGGGTACCACCTTACATTCATTCGGAGAAGATCTGGCAGAAAATATTTACATAATGCTAACCGTCGTGGTCGGTTGCACAATTGGTTTCTTCTATCTGTTTAGTAGCAAGTAACTGGATGTTACATGACGTGTTAACTGGTTGTCTTATGATAGAAGAGGACTTATTGTAGTACAAATTAAAGCCACTAGATACGCCAATGGCCATTCCCATTCCCAGAAAACTATGCCTCCTTTGCGAGTGAGATGGACTGCAGGAGGATTTGCTTACTGTGAAGACCTGGAAGTAGATAAGGAGAACTTCCTCTTAAGGCGTGGCCAACACTAGCCCATCAGATGAAAGAATGCTGCATTGCTTCAAGGCGACACAGAACCTTACACAGCACACCCTACCCTGTAGAGACCCTATGCAACACTTGAGGGAGGTACTGCCTCCAAACCTCCCAGTGACCACCGCCTTTGCTTGATGATGTAAATTTCTTCCAGCGAAAAACTCACAATTTTCTTGGTGCATCAGTTATTTTAAATGGTAAGGGATTAAAGGCTATAATTCTGATGGATAAAAGAGAATCCATTCGTTCTCTCTCGTCTACAGCAATCAGTCAATCCGCTTTTGACCCAATCAATGCTCTTTCTACGTTGCTGTCAAGATCTTGTCACACGGGTCTGGGATTAGCTTGTCTATCAGCATGCAGAAGGAGTGGGACCACAGCCTCATGCCCCAAATAAAAAAGCCAAAATCAGAGCGGTTAAAAAGACCCCAGCTATAGTGTACTTAATTAAAACAAATGATTTCGGTTCACGCAATGTTTTGCTCAACTTTTCCATTGGCGCACGCGATGTTTCTTTCCAACAAAAATCCACACAATACTGCGCTCCATTCAAACAAACAAACAAAACAGAATTTTTGCATGCTGGTGGATTCCTTTTTTTCTTCCGTTCGTGATTTCAACAGTTCACAGCATTATTTTCCAAAAAAAATAATATAAATTCACCCGCGGGTATGTGGGACACAGGACACGAGAAAAAAATGGGGAGGTGGGGTGGGTGAATGGGTGGTTAGGTGAAAAAAAAGGGAGATGGGAAATGGGAGGAGCTTGTTAGCGTGAATTCTGAAATCGTCTTGCGTAGACACAAGCACAAACAAACACGGACATCAGCATCTGCACACCACCTGCAATATGACCCGCCTTCACCTTCCCTTACCTCAACGTGACCATGATCCATGCATCCTGGTTACAAGAAAAAAAAAAATTTCTCACTCAACAAATCAAGAAAAACGGGTTTACCATTTTTGAAAAAGAAATTATTTTTTTGGAACTCATTGTCCACACGCAGGTGACACCTTGATCTACCCACCTGAATCCATGTTATCAAGCCCTCCTACGACAATTCAAGTTGTCATAGATGCAGGCTGACCTCCGCTTTTCAGTAACCATTAAATCGGTCATCCAGACGGCCATCACTGGAGCAAGGCAATATCCGGATAGTGGTGGCCAATCATTTATCCTAACTGCTCACTCAGGGGCACCCAAGGACAAAACAGTCATGCTAGCAGACAACCAACAAAGAAGAGAGACTGAAAGTAGAAAATGACTTTCTCATTGAAGTCAGAAAGGAGAGAAGAAACCGTAA
The DNA here is from genome assembly GCF_000524195.1 of Echinococcus granulosus. Lineage (NCBI taxonomy): Eukaryota > Metazoa > Platyhelminthes > Cestoda > Cyclophyllidea > Taeniidae > Echinococcus > Echinococcus granulosus. Next base: position 267,221 of record NW_020170461.1, on the reverse strand, counting down.
ACCGCTTTTTGTTGAGACCTGAATAATCTGATCAAGTGGTGATTCGGGACGCACAGCGAGGGTGTGTCAGCTCAACTGTAGGATGCAGCGTGCAGCTTTCCTGTCGATTGAACTTTCTGGTGGATTTAATTTGAGATTGTCGACTTCGTGAAGCAACTCTACCTCACCTTCAAAGTTACAGACGCTTCTCAGTAGATCCTGTATAATATACAGCCTGGAATAGGTTGGAACGTAACGTTTCCCTCAATGGTGGATGCGTCACCTTCAGGAGAGAAGATCCACTCACGTAGTTAATGAAAGTGGAGGATGGAAAGGCACGGAATTTACTAGGCACAGCAGATTTCCAAGTGATTTGAGAAGACACAGGCAATTGGTTAGCCTCAAGCGGTGCACTCACTAACCTTTTCTCCCACACCCCCACATACTACTTCATGACCAGGAGGAGGAATGTGGAGAAACTTGTCTACTTGCTGAAGGTCAAGCTATTACTGCTAACAGCTGGAGGGTGTGAATGACTTCCTTCAGTGATGTGGCCAAATCTGGCCAATCAGACAACACAAGACGGCAAAACTGGCCCTCGAAAGGACCTCGTGCCTCGCTTCTGGAATAGGAAAGAGGGACAAGTGGTATTGGCTCATCATCTTTCCTAGGTTTTACAGGATCACTAGTGATTCAGAGAAAATTGTAGGGAAGGAATATGAGATTGAGGTAAAGGTGACTAGGAAATTTGCAGATAGGCGGAATGGTTGAGTATATCATGCAAAACTTGGAAAAAGTGAAAGTTTGAGGGTGGGTTTACTCAATCTTCTCTAATAAGAGCAAACTCACCTCTTCTTGCCTTTTTTAAATGAAGTAGACCTTAGTTCTTTTTTCCGCCCTTCCTTACTCTAGAAGATCCACATCCTGCTCGAAGCACTTGACAGGTGGCAAGTCTTCGGATTGGTATGACTTCCACTTTCTCAGTGGAAGGCGTCATATATGGAGTGTTCTACTGCAAAATGATTGTGTGTACACCATCAACAAACTTCATGTTCTTCAGTAACGGTTTAGTTACCCATGTCATTCTATTTTTCCTGCTTTTTTTGTGGACATAAAAAGTAAACTTGCCTATATTTATGTGTGTGTAGCGAACACATGTTCCAAAATGTCCGCGTGTAGAACATGAATTTGGTCGACCCTTTTTCCTCGCCTTCATCTCCCCCCGCAGCCCCAAAAGGGATAATTTGGACTGTAGGAAATGTTTTTCTGTGGAAGTTGGAGCCTGGGAACATGTAGTTTATTGACCATCATCTCCAACCTCCGGCCACCGTTTTGGTGGACATCCATTCTCCGGATTTTGTGCCATGCGGAAGGTGTCTGATGCGGAGGATCCATCAGATCGGATTGACTTTTGACGCCTTTTGCCAATCCCGAGGTTAGAAACCGGACAAAGTGTGAAACAACGTCTAAGCTCTTGACCCCACTTCCCAAATAAAATACCTCAACCCCTTAGCTTTTAATCTGTCCCCTTCCCCTCACAGCCAGTTTGTCTCCCAGACTACGTATCATTCAAAATCTCGCCGAGATGATGTATACAGGCGGAATTATGTTCCTTTCAGACTTGTGTGACCGCGGAGAGCGCTGGCAACAATTGTGTAGTGTAAACCTCCCAAATATTCAATCCTACAGATCCGAAATGATCGGGTGGAGGACGTGATTGGAGTTGCAAGATGTCATGATTTTTGTGTTCTCTCTCTTTTTTTCTACCCCTTTTTGTGGTTCATCTACACACACATACACACCTAAGTAGTAGCCAACTGCCAGCGAAATTTGAGATGAGACAAACGTGTGTACGGTGATGAGAGAATGTAGCAAGGTCTAAGCGCAACACAATCTTCACTGTATCGATAGGAGACAAGACTCAATCTGGGGTAATTCTCTCTCACTCCGGTCCATCTCTTTATCAGTCGTTCATGAAGGCACCAGCTCGCAATATTTGTCTCGCCTCATCCTCCTCTTTAGTCTCCACCAATAATATCAATGCGTCACCTACCACCTCCCTTTTGTGTAACCAATCACCTTGCGGTTGGGATAATGTTACTTCTCACCTCTTACATCTTCAGAGTGCCCTTTAGGGGGATGGCGGGAGTGGAAAATATGGTCGAAATCTTCAAAGGCTGTTCACGTGGTGTCAGAAGTCTATTCTGGCTCTGCTACATGCTGTGGTGAGGGCCAAGTCTGTCCTACTTCCAACTCACCAATCGTGTCTGCACCATTGCAGTCCGCCCGGCATTCATCAAGATGGTAAGTAACAATGACGATGAAATACGCAAAATGCAATTACACATGATGATAAGAAGGGATGACTTGTGGATATCCCTTCCCCTCCTCCGCACCTGCGGAAGACTTTAAGAAATCTTGGCTCCTCAGTGGTAGGGCAGTTTTGTGGTGAGGTTCCGCTTTATGTGGTCATCCCTGTGACAGCTCAGCCCCTGGAGGGCTTGATCGATGCCTACATAATCTGTCAAGGAATGGGTCGTTCGTGCTGGGTGACATAAAGCTTTTCAACTTTTGACTAGTGATAAAGCGAAGCAGGCAGCTTCATGATGGTCCGTCAGACCGGCACGTCTTTTAATCATGAACCCCTCCAGGTTTTAAGTAAAAAAGAACTACAGGCATCGCTGCATGCAGGAAGAAGACGTAGAGTGAAAAGAAGTTTCAGCTCTTTCTCTGCTAAGCTCAAAAGTCTCGTCTAATCAATGAGCACAATTTTCATTGAAACAGGAACCAGGAAACAACCAGCCTATATAGTTGAAGGGTATCACAAAGATAGAGAAACTGTCTATTACCATCTGTTGCCGTAGCCGTAGTTCGCTCCTTAAGGAAATAGGCAAATGGAACATAGTTTGCTCTTCAATGTCATTTCACAGATAACTTTGTCTATTCAAGTTTGTTTGAATGAAGTGAAAGAGTTATTATTTTCCTCAAAAATCCACCACTTTACTTTAAATGTGTAGGGTAAATTCGTTGGTTAAATCTAAAGTAATTAACTAATTCCTCTAGACGTCCTATTTAATCAAATTCTTTTTCTCTCTCAGTTTATCTCCAGAACGCCAACTGTTCAAGCTTTGCTGGACAACAAAAAGCAATCACATCTAATAACCAGTTGTTTGCTCCTCGCCCTTCTTCCTCTGCGCCTTCTTTGTCCTCTCTAACGAACTATGATTTTCGTCTGAATCAATCAAAATGCACACCTAAAGTGCTAGCCCTGATGCTATTGGCTCACTTGTATTTGGGGGCAAAAAGTCGACCAATAAGAAGTCTGGTGGGAATCGATTTTAGCGTGGTGTAAAAAATGACGCTCAAAGTAGAGGAAAATTTTCAATATTTATCAATAATCCTGAAAACTGGAGAGAGGATTAAATTTTCCCTTGTAATTTAACGAAAATTTGTAATACGTTCGAGGTTATTTTAGCCTTTCAAAATCGACTTGTTCAAGAAGGTCATTTATCTCAGGTAAACTACTTTTTTCCCCCACTGCCCTTTTTGACTCCCTCAACTAATGCTTTTACAGGTCGTTTTTTTTTTGCGTTTTAAAGATTCCTTGACTATTTATGAGTAAAAAGTACCCTCGTTTGGTCTGAAAATAAATCCCGGTTACAGCGAAAGTGAGCTGGCAAACGTGGATGAATACTAAGAGGAGAATTTGAAGACTGTAGTCACATCTGATTATGTTTGAGATAACCAAGACTGCGTTTAAATGAAGCGCTCGAGGCAATTTGGGACTTCTATTTTTACACGTACCATCAGATTATGGGTGGCGCACAGCAACAGTGGAGCAATGTATAGCGATAAACCAAGAAATACCGATGAAAAGTGGTACCTAACAGCATGGCAAATAAATGGTAGTTTCAGTCATGGTTCTGAGCACAGCAATCACTGCACACGAAAGGTCTGATCTTGGATGGTTGATTAATCCATGACCTCCCGTAACATAGCAAAATAGATTAGTCTACTTCTCTTCTACCAAAGAATGTAGACTGTATGGAAAAAGTTTTCACGTCTCGGAGACCTTTTTTGCTGTTTTACTGCGACTTCTCACACTTAATCATCCAAGACTCTCATTCAATCTCTCAAGCAAAAACAGAACCGCTTATTAATCATGTCAAGCGATTTATGACTCATCCTTGGTGATATCTTTACAGAGGGTATCTGTCGCCTTTCTATCTTATGAATGGGACGAGGAATACCTTCTCTTGGTAGGGGCTAGGCCCTACAACGCGGAAAGCCAGTGTCCTCAAAACACCCACCAAGGCGTGCCTTATTCCTACTTGAGGAAGGCGAAAAAGACAGGAATTCTAGCGATGTAGCTCGTCAATTAGGATCGGTTATGGGATTTTTGGATGTCGTCTCCAAAGCCATCCAATTGTTGGACAGATATCAGGCGGAAAGAAAACTACTGCAACACCAGCATCAGACACAGATGCAAGTTTACTTTTTGCCACAAGCCAGTAGCCAAAAACGTTTAGTGGTTGAAAAAACGACTATGGCAGTGATTTGGAGAATTAAGAAAGATATATTATTGTATGTGTCGATGCACCATTGCTTGTGTACCAATCTTTGCGTCGAATAGTGTCATGAGTCAGTAGGAAGGAGGCATAACCCACAAAAGTGAAGGTGTGTAAAAAAGTGAAGAAAAGTAATGACAGATGTCAGCAAAGAAGAAGAATTGAGGGCGTAGTCCGTACCCCAAAACCGCAGTAACACCTGTCAGTGGGTCGGTTTTAAAAATGAAGATAATTAAAACCAAAGGGAAGCCATGCTGTACCTTTTTTGGTCATTTAAAATAAAAGTTTTTAATTAAATGTTTAGGTGCAGTAGTTCTTCTCAATTTTTTTTCCGGTCCGCCACAGAAGGAACTCATTTATTATGATCTGTTAAACACGTTTTGTGGTAACCACCTCTTCCATTTTGCTTTTTAAAAGAAAAGGAATTACGAAGCAGGACCAGATTGAAAGCATCTTTTAATCAAGGCCATTTTGCATTAGGGTTGGAGGACATGGCAATCCTCTCCTTCTTCCTAGGACTACTAGGCAAATGCCTCCACCAGAGGGGATTAATGTGACAGATGCCCTTACTGCAGAACTCCTCCAGTGATTTGCCTTCCAGAACTGCCCAACTATCAGAAAAGGAGATTTTTAGGAGCATGCCGTCAAGCCTTTAGCATATTTACCCTTGACATAATTCGTCTGGAGAATTTACGACATTCAGAAACCTTCTCCGTGTCCACAGCACGTGCTGCCACTAACGAAAACAAGATATCTCCAGTCGGCCCATCCTTCT
>NW_020170461.1:259442-261799 GCF_000524195.1 Echinococcus granulosus | reverse complement strand
GTATACGCGCAAAAGACAATTAGTATGCTACTGAAGACATTATAAGTAGGCATTGCAGGTATTAGCCACCTTGAGAGCAGGAAGTAATTTCCACGCAGACAATTGATCCTAACAATAGTTATTTTAGTAAATTGTGGTAGAATGATATTTAAATTGGTTGATTTCTTAAGAAATCTTGTTATGGAACTTAATAGTTCACTTTAATTTATCCCTAAAGCACTTAGGTAAGTAATTGCGCGAAGTAGTGACATTTGCTGACTCGACTGGAGACTTTTTGTAGCAGAGAAAGTGATAAAATGAGTTTGAAAACCACCACTGGAGGCGGGGAGAGCTAATCAAGCTGTCAGTGTGGATATCCACGCACGGAATTTGACAGGCATGACATTGTCAGCCAAAACCGCCCGGAAAAACTGTTTCTACTATTGAGGGCAAGAAAGCCTGGTTTGCCATTTTCGCCTGTGCATTCTTAGCTTTCCAACAATTCTTCTCTAACCTATTTGATATAACTGGAAAGTAGATGAAAACCAGTCATGGGATGTTTTTGGATAAAAAAAATGCGTTTTCGGAGGTTGCAGATGAACGCCGAGATTGTCTCCCAGGCAATGCGGAAAAAGGAAGAATTTTTACTCCACATTGATGTCAACGAAAGATAGTGTCTGTGTTTTAATTGAAGAAAAGTGTAGGATTTCTTTAAAAAAGATATCTGCGGGGAATGGATCTAAATAGAGAATATCTATCAACTGCTCAATACAAGTCCCACCACTAGCGTACCATTTCCGACAGATGAAAGGGAGGAAGGGGGGATGAATGGATGGGTACGGGAAACGTATGGTTGTAGTTGAAATCGGACGGAGACATTCGCATCCGGCGAAGTTGCATTGCGCATCACTCAAGTGCCGCAACATACCACTTCAACCAAAGTAAAACCTCGGATTATTCCAATAAACAGTATTTCCTCCCCTCTTTGACAACTTTATTCCATTCATTCCAAGAGTGAAAGAATCAGCCCTGACTGAAGAAACTCCAAGGAAGAAGACGAGAAGGAGGAGGTGAGGATGAAATCACTAATTCGCCTTAGGGGCTGAATGCAATGACTCACGCTTGAAACATTCAAACTGCTAAGGCTGTCTCTTTCTACTTCTCGTAAAACCGTGAAAAAAGAAAGAGAGGAGAAAAATTTCCTCCAAAAAAGGCATGGAGTCAAGAATTGCGAAGCTGCCTTGCAAGTAGACATCCGTTATGACCATCACTTTATAATTTCATCGCGCCTTTTTTTCCATGAAGCAGCGCTCTTTTCTTTTTTTTGCCTCCCACTTTCTAGGAGGCATTAGTTGTTCCTCCGACCTTAGAAACAGATAAAATCCGATTCAGTTTTTGGAGTTTTTTCTCCGATTTTCCTTCTTCACTCTTCTAACGCAAGTGGCACGACTTTACTCCAAGTCAAGATCGAGGTGGTTGGATGCGATCTAGGCAAGTAGTGGTCGGTTGACCTTAATTCATCTCCCTCTATTAACGCCTGTTGACCACTCACGTAAACTTTTATTGTAGCTGTGAGGTCAAGCCTAGGGTAGTACTAATAATGTCCGCTCGGGGCTTGATTAGGCCCAGTGGCTATATTGCGGCCAGTTTGACTTACTACTGGCGTTCAGACACGAGTTGAGAGGGAGGGGGTGGGAGACAAGGGGAAATTCTGCATATTTTTAGCTTATTTAGGACCCAGATCTTTTCGTTCTTCCACACTGACGCACCACCTACTCTTTCACTTTTCTAGTCTTGCAGTAACTACTTACAAGCGTGTAAGTAGCTTGCCATATTCAGTAGCAACTTAAGTAGTAGCACTATCTCACGCACTTTGTAGAATAATTTAAACCACTCTAACTGTAGTTTCCAAGGAAGCTTAATGTATATCAAAAACCTATTCATAATCCTTTTCCACCGATAGAGAAGTTTGGAACAAATTCTCCTCTTCAACGGTATTTTGCCTACTGAAGTAAACGACCTAGACCTAAACACTTCCGGTTCTGTCTCTACTTCCTTTTTTTCTACAGTCCACAAGAGGTGATGACCACCACTTAACGAAATAAGGCGGCAAAATAGAGGACGAGGGTGATACAGAGTCGCTCCCTCTCACTCGCCATCCTAAAGAGCAAAACTTTCAAAGTAAATTTTATAGAAGAGAACTATGAGGCGCTTCTGCAGTCAAGATCTTTCAAAATGTCCGACCTTAAACAAATTATCAGGCTTTTGAGGATGGAGTGGTTAGCGTTTAGAAATTGTCAAGGAGTCCTTGACAGACTGATGCATCAATGGCAACAGTAAGTTTTCATAATTAAGAAATGGACGGTCTTTCCCACCAC
>NW_020170461.1:248727-259342 GCF_000524195.1 Echinococcus granulosus | reverse complement strand
GTTTCAACAGGCCGTGAAAACAGCATTAAAGGTGGTAGTGAAGTGACATTTAGTAAAATTTACGGAGTTAACACCCGTCTGGGTTTTGGAAATGAAATGTGCTCTATCTATCAAGTTACGGGGGCTCTTCAACCTTTGCTTGACAATATGGTACTCCAACTATGCCTGTACACCCTCCAACTCTCCCACGACGGTGATTTAAGGAGAAGAGCTGGGAAATCCTTCCAAGTTCGTGAATTGGTTAACAGACCCAATTACTACAAAAGGGAGATATCTGATGTGAGTGGGAGGAGTAAAATGAGGTCCACTGTTGGAAAATACCCCAACGAGCCTCACGTGATGCCAAGGACCGATTTATTTTACTACAATGGTCAGGAAGACCATAGTCCCGCTCCCTTAGTGAGAAGCGAATCAAGTTGTAGCGCCATCTCCTTAACTGAATTCTTACCTAAACATAGAATATGATGTTCGGAAAGTCCGATCAGACCAGTTCTTTCCTCCGAGGTCCCTCTTCAGTCCGGTCTCATAGCAATAGCTTATGCAAGGCCTAATTGCAAATGAAGCAGATGTCCACAGAGAAGGGGCAATTTCTCCCTCACAACTGCCACTTCTGCTTGACAGAGTTCCACAGTGTTCCAACATCCATCGAGGTAGTACAGGACGACGTGGACAGAAGCCCTGAGGAGACACCAACCCCTTTAATCCCTCTACATATCGCGTCATCTAAAGCAAATTTTCTTTTTCCTAATCACAAAAACCACAAATTTTAAATCAGCCGCCGATTTAAAGAAATATGGAGGAAAACAATCTCATTAATTTTATTGCCTCATTCAAATCTCCCCATAAATGTGATTCCTTCCGTCAAGTTTATGCACTGCTGTTTCACACTCCATCACCTCAGCAACAGAAGCAAGTGAATTTAATTTGCGGTGAAAGGGAAAAGAGTGGGAAGAGGGTGGGCAAAAGTAGGGGTGAGGATGGTGGTGGTGGAAAAGAGAGAGAGAGAGGGAGAGGGTAAATTGTAACCTCGCATAAATTTTCTCCTTGACCCCGTACGCAACACTCGAATCGTGCAGTCAATGTAAGTAAACCAAGAGCATCAAATTTTATGGAGTTCGTAAAATTAAAGGTCTACGCTCCATGTAGCAGGAGACGCATCCGCTTCACTTATTTTCCATCTATCCATTTAGCTAGTTATTTACCTATCACCTGTCTATCCATAAAAATTTGGGGGTTAAGCTCTCTTTTGACCTTGTACTTGACCTCCTCTTCTGTTAAAGTTTAAGTCAATCTGTAAAATCAGCAATACTCTTCTCTATCCCTCTTCTTTGGTTTGTAAAAAAACGCATCAAGCTGTTCAGATCCTTATTTTTGTCGTCATCGTATTACGGTGGTGTTTTGGTCCTTTCCTCACCTCCCCCTTTACCCTGACTAAGTACTGACCCCACTTCGCCTGTTGTTAAGCCGTCTTTAGATGGGCCAATCCCCCGAGGCGCCGTGTTTAGACATGCTGATGGGGGTGTCCAAGCTCCAATTACTTTTCTCCACCTTGGTAAGTATCTTTCAACGTCTGCCGATCGTATTTGACCTCCATTAGCCCAAGGCCATTCTACATCGACTAGAGGGGCTTTTAAAGCAACCAAGCGGTGCTTCTGTTTTCCGCATTCTCAAACTAATAACGTGGAATTAAAAGCAACTTCTCAATGTGGCCAGATTTACTGCGAACATGTGGAGAGCTTCCCAAAGTTAATGCACCTCGGAGCTTGATGGTCTTCTAACGAACGATTTCAGCCGATGGAGGGTCCAAGATTTAGGATACGAGGAAAAGGGTGGTTTGTAACACCGTCGCAAATCTTGATTTTTTAAAAAAAAACTTTAATCTGCTGCCTTCCTCCTCAAGAAACTATGGGGCATTTTAGCTGTGACGTGGCTACCGCAAAACTACACTTACGGGAAGAGATGAATAGGTGGAAAGGCGCTTTCATCTACCTGATGTGGGTATTTCCTCTAGGGGGACAATCTTTCCTTATTTTCTATCCTTTTTAATACAAAAAAATTAATTAGACCCCTTGCTTGTGAAATATTCACACATAGAGAGTAATCCTGGATGAGAAGCCCGATTTTGCCAAAAATATCCTTCGGTCCGCCTCTGAAGTAAAAAAGGCAACTGGAAAGACTCCTCCATGAAGGATAGTCTCTCCAAAACTACTTGATCAATTGAAAGCCTGGAGTGACGTTAATTAAAGACAATTTTGGATTGTAAGGAAGAGGAGAAGGGGGTGGGGAAATCTTGGATGGACAGTTGGAAAAGTTAGTTTGCCTTCTAGGCGCTTAGTAACATGATGGTCAGTGAAGTGAGGTGGTATGTTGACAAAGGACCTAGTTGGGCTGATACATAGAAAGATGGAAAAAAGGGACACACCCACATTTCACCTACGTGTGATTCCAAACTCGGGCAAGATGACTGCGGCGTCACACATATGTGACTCAGCTATCAAATAGCTAAAATTTGTCCTCTCTTCTCTGTAGAACGGATAAACACTATAAAGAAGTTAGGCAGGCTTATAAATGAATAACGAGGAGGTAAGTTAGACAGAATACCTTATAACCTCTCCTGGAGTAACTCAAATTCCACAAATTTCTCTTTTATGTACCTTGGAGCGGTGCGGCACTCCTGAAGTGACGGATTTCAGACCATTCCCTTCATCCCAATATAAACCTTCTCTTTGTCTAAATTCCCACCATTGCCTCACTTTTTCTGTCTGATACATTTTGAGGACTGGACAGGTGATAAAAGTGGCCACACACGTGGCGGCGCCGACATTCATTCTTTTGCTGAGTCCTCCTGTCCACAGGGCGGTGTGAACTGCTTTCGTCAATCACCCTGGTCGCTCGTGTAAGAAAGGGCGGTTGGGGAAGGCCCTAAAGAGTGTGAAATCTCAAGACCTATGGCAATGTGTGAGACCAGGCAGTGGCCAGTACAGAGCAGGTGTTTGTGCTCCTTTGTTTCACAAAAGGTGACCTACATCCCGGTTATACTGCTCAGAAAGTGGAGGAAAAAAGATGCGATTGGGTGCATCAACTTTGTCTTTCTACGCCAAGGCGCCAGGGAACACTATCTGGTTCAATCACATGCTACCTGTCTACTTATCCATCCATTACATATTAATCCCGTATTCATCCTCCATCCATCCATTCATCGATACATGCCGTCTCTATCCATTCATTCATCCATCCACCCAGGCAGGAAAGTCATCGGGTCACACGTTGGCTAATAGTTAGCGGATAAAATTGACATCCGACCTGACGAATTAGCCGTTGTTATTTTTTATTTCCAACATGGCATTTCAACATTGTTTTTTCACACCCTTTTTCATGTTTAGAGTTTTGCACACCTAGTGCACAATTTTATTCTTTAAGGCATCCATTCTAACTCCATTTTTTGTCCGTTAGCTGTCATTTCGTGTTAAAAGTGAGTCAGAAAAAAATAACAAAAGAAGGGGAAAAAAAGTGAACATTTGTGACTAGAAATCCTCTTCACCTTACTCATCCACTTCCTTGTGGTTAGTTTCATTGTTTAGGGGGGACAAAACATCGGAGGAAGCAGTTTCTCGGCTTGAATACTAAAGAGTTGTTAACTCCAGCAAAAGAGAAGAATATCAAACACTTAAGCCCACTTTTTTTTTTCTTTTTTCCATAAAAGAGATAAATTGCTCTAAGTAACAAAAATTGAGATAAGTGATAGGTTTTATAAGATGCACCCGATCTGTGAAGACAGGACGGGATAGACAAATGAACTAAAACGATGAACCTGCTTTTTTCCACTTTAGACTAAAGTTATTAATTATTAGTTAAGTTTTTAGGGTTAAGTTTTACCCTCCATCTATTAAAAAGGCGGAAGTTCAGTTCAAACAGGGACTTTGGAGTCTACTTAAATACAACAAGTAAGCAACAGGAAATGACAAGTAACTTTGTTCTGTTTACACATGGCCACTAGTTACAATCGGTATGATTAAATCATTCCAGAGTAGCCCACCTCACTACACTTATCTGTTCTGAAATGCTGGAGCAGGAAGCCTGCTTTCCCTAAGGAGGGAGACTCAGTCTGTGATTACTCCTCTGAACTACCAATATTTGATCCGTCAGATAGATTTCAGGATAAGTTGTGCTGTCAATCAAACATTCCAGATCAGGCTTCCCACATGCTGAGTGCGTATCCATAGGAATGGCTGCTATCAAGACTTGAGGGTGGAGAAGACACCACCTTGAGACAGTGTCGAGGGATTTACATTACTGAAGCCAAGCATTACATCACCCCACCTCACTGTGCTTGAAGTCATCGGTAGATGGAACCAAGTATTCAATGGTTCGATTTTTACACTCTTACAGACAAGAAACTTCACCCATTACCACTTATGTGCATCCTTTTTGTCTAGGATAAATTTATCCCTTCCATGGTAAATTATATGTGGGAGTATCATTCAAGAATCCGCCTGGCAGGATTTACAAGTCTAGCCTATCACCTGCCACCATCTAGTGCAACCTTCTCTAATGGACTCGTTTAGATTAGCATCTTCCATTCGCCCTCCCCTTGAGGCAGTTACATGAAAGCCGGGGTCTTATCAAACCCACTCATCAGGCAGCCGCGGGAAGTGGTCAGCCCCCAAAACCACCACCACCACCACCCTCGTCCCCCTAGGCTAAGGTTACTCCTCTCTCACAGCCTATCTGACTCAATAAATCGTGACATAGACAGCGGGGCTGCCCTAATTTCACGGTGGCTGGTCATGGGAGCACGACGGTGTGATAAATGCGGGCGCACTTGTCATCACCTACTGGCGGGCGACGCTAATCACGAGGCTGAACTTGTGGCATTTGGGCGAGTTTTGTAATGCAATCTGATGAAATCGTTAAGGTTAAAGTAAGGGCGTTTCTATAGCAAACACCCGTTTCTATGGTTCTCTTGCCAAAGTAATAAACATGACTGACGTCAAATGAATACTTTAGTTCAATTTTAAAGGTGTATTCCATGTATTGGCGGTTGCATGGATCGTCAGCCTCCACTTCCGTTGAAATGGAACCATAAAGGGGATATCAGCTTTGAATGAGCCCCTTCAAAGAGATAAAACTCTGTCTTATTACCAAAAAAATAAAAAAAGTAAAGAAGGAATGATTAGTACTTTTTATGGTACATAAATACTTGATTTTGGAGAATTTTATAACTCCTATCTGTGGACCACAAGAGCGGGGGATCCTAAGGAGTGGGCTGGGACGGGGGCTAGCAGGTGCCGCCTTCCGTTTGCCCCTAAAGAGCTGCGCGGGAGAAGAAGCACCACTCTGAAGTGGAAATGACTACAAAATTTATGCGTGGTTTGTGTCACCAGGTAGTCAGGAAATCAATTTCATCATTTGTTGTTGGAGGACAAAGTCTTTTCTTGTCGAGTCACAACTTTGCTTCACGGGCAAGGGGGCGCTGCGGAAAGTGGAGCCTGCTAAAATGGACACTGAATGACCACTGAATTCACTGTTGAAGTAAGCTGATGACAAAGTGGCCTCTTTTAGAAGAACTTATCACCCTTTTAGGTCATTCAACCGACCTATCTTCATGTTTCTCTGCCTATCTATGTGTCGGTGGTTCGGTGAGGCAGGAACAAACACCCAGCAAACCACTCGAAAACAACCGCTTAGTTATCCTCGCTTAAAATTCATTTTAACCGCAAAATGGCAGAGGTAAGACAAAAAACCACCACTTCAAACAAAAGAATGTAAATCCATAAAAATTAAGGCAACAGCTGGGCGTTCGGAGGGAGAAAAACAGAGAGAAAAGAACTTCCTTTCCTCCCGATTGAGGTCACCTTTTGCGGTAGTTGCGATGGCCCATTTTTAACCAACATATAAGACAAAGAGCGCCTTTTAGAATAAATAGGTGTTTACAGAAAGGTGGTAAATTAGAGACTTCTGGAGGCAACTCCCCCCTCCTTGGGGGTTATCGAGTCTGTAGGGAGGGTTAACAAAGCACCCAACTCTACCTCTCACTCTCCCCCTCTTAATATATGGCAAAAAAATGTTTAGGATAGTACCATAATGGCGACACTAAGATTATTCTACCTCAGGAGAGAATAATTTAGCTTTTTGTTTAGATAAAAAAAAGAAGTGAGCACCTGAATTTCGTGGGGGAGGGGGGGGGAATGAAGGGCGGGGAGGGAAATAAACCGCCTGTTGTGTGAAAATTAGCAGGTGACACCTCAAAGTAGGTCATAAAATTCTCCCCACGATGGCATATCTCCGACACTAAATAATTACTCATTTTGGGGATTACGAACAGAATGGGGAATGGGTTTGACAAAGAGGAGGCAAAAACGATACCAATTTTATCCCTTTTGGATTAGCTGAATGACAGCTCTCCTTGTCTTAAGGTGCAACTTAGATATGAGGGTTAAAGTGGTCATTTGATGGGAAAAGAATGCCTCTAGCCTCATCATATATATATTGTGGTTTGATGCCATGACAACCGCTACTCATCATTAAGTAAGCCAATTAGCTAGGAAAAGGTAAAGAGGTTTCTCACTTACCACTTTCTTGCACGGTAGGATTCCAGGTATCATCCAAGATGCTGCCCGCCTCATGTAACATCCAAACCGGTTCGGGTGGAGGTTCTTTGCGCAGCTCCTGAAGCAATTCCACAATTCCCTCATTCTCAGTGGCCTTACTCCAGGCGAGTGGGAACAGACTGAAGAGGAGGCAAATACACTCAATGAAGTGCATTGATGATGTCGTTTTCTCTGTGCTCAGCCTTTGTCCACGGCCAATTTTTGCGCTTTGCTGACATGACGTGCATGAACCCGGGGCTTGCAAATTATTGCGTGCGTGCGTGCGTGGGTGCTAACATACCACTGAGTGGACCAATCCTGTGAAAGGTAGAGGGGCAAGGGGGCGGCGGGAGGGGTGAGGATAGAAATTAGAGTGATATTTTGTTGGCAAATTATTTACTAATTTACAAATTACCTCTAAAAATAAATATAGAGGGAGACGTTAGACCATTCCGCCTCATCTTCAAATGAGAAAATGCAACCTTTTTAATTTTTTTAGGGACAACAGGAAGGGGTGATAAGTGGTAGCGACTAAGGCATTTAAAAAGGGAAAATGTCAATGAAAAAAAGGAAGGCGAATGTTCTTTTGTCCTGGGATAAAATTAGTGCGTGATCATCCCTTTAATAGCACCGACAGCGGCAACTAGAATGCAAATGGGGAGGAAAAGGAAAGCCGGTGACGAGGCTCAAAGGAGATTTCCAAGTCCTTGCGGTCTTAATCATCATATTTTATTCTGCTTTCGAATTTCATAATGAAATACTTTACTAATGCCAGTGTGCAAACAAAGTGTAGATAAATAAATGGGTAGGAATTTTTTGAGTAGAGAAAAATTCCTTTGTAGGATTTTAGACCCATCTGGTTGTAACAACTTGTACCTGCGGAGAGCTGCGAATTACATCCGATTGTCACCCAACACGCACAAAGATGTGGATGATGTAACGACTGAGAAGGTCGTGGATGCTGATGAAAGTAAATAAGAACCAACGCATTCACCCAAACACCACACTCTTCCTCCCTTCCTTCACAGGCACCAGTAGATGAACAATGGGTTTAAGCGATTACCCATTTGCAGTTGTTCACCCCTTCCACACAAGTTCTAGAAAGTTGTCCTATGGACTGGTGATGAGAAATGCCCTTAATGTTGCGACTACACACCGTGGCTCAGATCTGTCCGCTTGATGTGATGCAACTCGATACCATCTGGGTGGAGGAAGTGCTCCACCTGCGGTCTACCGAGCGCCTCACTCCACTTTCCCACTGCAAGATCTTATTCTCGAAAACACCACAGATTACACTTGCAGATGGAAGAATGATAATAACCACCTCATTTTCACGCCAAATTTTATCTCCCTTCCTGTTTACCTTATATTCCTCCTTTGCTTGACATTACACAGTCAAACGATCTGCCAAGTGGAGCAAGCGGATGGGCGTTCTGAGTGAGCTTAAATAGACGAAATCAGATAGAGAGAGGAAGCAAGGGTTAGGTGCTTACTCTTGACATCTAGTGCTGTTTCTGATCCTGCAATTCTTTCGAGTGCCCTCAGGTACAAATATTGCACCAATTTGGTAGCTGCGGGAATCACCTAATGCCATAGAAAATATCTTCAATTAAATGATCAAGGGGAATTGGCCACAGGTGACACAGAGGAAATGAGATAAATTTGCGAAGGAAAAACAAGAAGATAAGGGAAACTTGAACTTGTTAGTCACTGCCCCGATCTGAGGTGCTAAACCGTGACCATTAAGGAATTGGGGCTTGAATGCAAGGAGTTTAAAGTCCCATGCCAATATCTCGACTTGCCCCTCAAGACACCAAATAGGGTGGCCAAAAACCCGTTTTATTTGACCCACTGATTCAATGCACAAGGTGAAGAACTTTAAAAGGTATCAATAGCTACGGTTTAACACCTGGTACCAATAGGAAGCTTAGAGGAAAATCTACCCTTAGAGTCCCCACAAATATCCACATTAGGCAGCTCAACTCTGGAGAAAACTAATTTTTCTTCCACCGGATTGAAAAATCTTTACATTTACCATGCCATTTTAAAGCCAATCATCCCCCACTCGTAATTATGGAAAGAAAAGGAAGTTAGGGAAAACATGTCACACATATGTGGCGCTGCTAGAATGTGTTAATTATGCAGCAGGGCGTAGGTATTATGCATTTTACCCTCGAAATATTGAAGGCAAGTATGTAGTAGAAACTTTGTGTTGATAAGATGGCTGCAAACTACGGAGTAAAGTAATAATCCACATCGTCGGTGAGTCATGGGACGGTAGATAGTAAATTGATAAGAAATTGGGGCGAATTTTGGCGATAGGATGAATCAACTAAACCACAAAAATTCGCCATATGCTTGCGCCCAGAACCCCCTAAATTCAAGACTGACAATCTTACAAGAAAAACACGGAAGAAACGCTTAACAGATTATAAAATCCCTCTAACCTACTTGCGGTCTCACCTCGTCTCTCGAACAGGCTGGTTGTCGTAAACGTGCCTCTAAGTTGAGGGTGAATGCGTGAGGGCATCCAGGAGGAAGGAACACTTCCTGTCGGTAAAAGGCATATCAGGAGCAGAATTCTACCTCTTTTGATATGTCATTTATGAATGGAGATGGCTGATTATGAGTGCTTCAGACGTCCACCCACCTGCTGTCATGACAACGGTGAGCGTGAGGCGAATAAGCAGAAGGTCAACTCCACCCCGAAACTCGGCCTGTGAGGAACAAAATAAGACGTTTTTGGCAGAAAACTGCCAAAATTAATCAAATATTTTATTCAAATTTGGAAGAATTTACCCCTTCCCCTTCTTAATCGCCCCCTTAACCTGAAACCCCTTCTTTTTCTTGTACTTAAACAACTACGATAATTTTTAATTATGCAAAATTGGCATGCAGATAGTGCGGGTTCTGTAGTTCATCCGACGAAAAAAAAACAGCGATTAAGTGGGGAAGGTCTGGTACCTGGGGGCTGGAAACTGCGCAGTAAGGAAAACACCTTTCCCATCCTGTCCGCAACTAGTTCATTCCATCTTTGTGCTGTACAACATTCCACCTCTACGCAGGTGTAGTTTTTGACCGAAGGTGATTTTTATGGTGTGATGGCACATTTAGGGGAGGCAGACGTGGTTATTTTGCCTCTCCCGACAGAGATAGTTGGTTCGGTTGTAGGCGGACCCTACCGCAATGCCCCTTTGCAGTCTGTGGGGACTTGAAAAGTGAGTCTGTCAAGAAGTTCATATTGTTGTGTGCTTTCCACTACTTTGTCGCTAATGTGACTTTTGTTATCAAGCTTTAGGTATCGGCTAGTCCGTACTGATCGACTCATCTTCCCACCTAGCATTATAAGGCATCCGCTGATCTAATCTTAGAGACAGCGCTTTTTTTGCGTGCGAAGCAAACCTTCATTATGATTCTCTTCTAAGGGTCTAACGCTCGATTATGGCTGAGATCAGGCTACTCGATGTGATACAATTCGGCACAAAAAATTCGTAGGTGTGAACGAAAACTTCAGGAGAAATAGCCACGACTTGTGAATCCATACAGTGGAAGTGGTCCTCCTACGGGTTAACAAATATCTCATACCTCTTTACCACTGCAAGATCATACTCACGAAAATACCTCATGTCACAAGTGAGGATGGAAGAAGGATACTGTTTACCTCATTCTCACTCCTGTCCTTCCTGTTCTCCCTATTCCTTTCCTTTTCCCTTGGCATTACACGATCGCACGGTATCCTGTCAGATAGAATAGAAGTGTGGGAAGGCTGAGTGATGTTAAATAGTTGGAGATAGCAAAGGCTAGAAATTATTTTTAACATCTAAGAACCAAACCGTTCATGAAAGTGGAGTTCGTGTGAAGGAAGTACAGTTTTAAAAAACCATTACAACACTCGATGCGCCACAGAACTCCCCTTCTTACCTCTCTAAGTTGTGGCTATCGCCTTCCCTTGACATTTAACAGTTACATTACCGTGATAACATGATAACATGGGGGAATGGTTGGCTTTTTCTGGACTTTTGGAG
>NW_020170461.1:201858-248627 GCF_000524195.1 Echinococcus granulosus | reverse complement strand
ATAACACGATTTACAAATATGGGTCCCACAGTTATCCCGTGTCTCGTTAGGGAAAGACCACGCAACAAGAAGCTTTCCACAGCTAGTGGAATAAACCGACCTAGGAGGATCTAGTATCTATTCTAGTGATCCTTCCTCCTTACTGGCTGTCTCGACTTCCGACATCCTTGGCGGCACTCAAAACCGTAGGCTCTGGGAGAGCTAAACCTTTCCACCCTTGAAGCCACACCAAATGGAGGTTACCTGGTGTCATGAATAAAAGAAAGGCAAATGAATACTTGATATTGAAATTGACAAGGTTCAGGTCGTGCTGAAACTAGACCTCCACCTCCTCGAATTTCCAGTTTTTTTAACGAATATGTGAAATAAAGTTAAGCCCAAGGTTGCTTATTTAATTTAGTAGTATATGACCCAATTCTACTGATACTGATAATTTTAGGCGTATTTATGATACATTTGCCAGTTTAGGTCGGTTTTTTTGGTTTAAAAGACTATTTGCTTCATTTATGTGACCAAATTCTTCGTCAAAAAGGCAGAGAGTATGTGATGATGAATGGTGTGATTGCTACGAACCATCTGCTTTGCGTACACCTCTCCAGAGTTGCTTGAAACACATCTGTGCGTGTACTGCAGGCATCATTTTTGTCTCCTACACCGAAATTCGGTCCCCCTTTGTTGCTCTTGTGCTCCACATCAGGGACGGCTGAACGAACACTTCTGCAATTGTTACCACCTCCTTATCTTCTTTCTTGTTTTGGTCTTGGTGATGTTGCGTGACCACGACGCAACAGAGATGTTCCAAGTCTAACCTAGCAACCGATTTCGGCGTCCTTGATGCATTTATTTTTTTTTCTTAAAACTCAACTCTGTAATTGGTAAAGGCAGGAAAAAGCCATCCTCTACAGAGCGGAAGGTGACATTTTGAAGGACGCCAAAATGGCCACATGACATGTTTGGCTCTTCACTTCCTCCTGAATCTAATTCCGCAAAGGTAGTATGAAAAGGAGGTTTTGCCATAGAACCAATCAGCACCCCTCTAGCCACCTCTATTTTCCATCTTGCTGTCATATTTTAACTGTCTCTTCCTCCGTCACTGGATCGCGGAGTCCTCCGGCGCCAAGAAAAGTGAACAATCACTCAGAGAGGTACCATTAGAGGAATTAAGCGAGGGGAACTAAAAACTAGACAAAATCTTGCAAATTTTTGGATGGTAGTCTTTCTTTACATCATGGGTCTTTTATTTGCTCATTAATTTGTAACAAGGCAGGCAACTCTCAGTCACCGCTTCATCCCCTGCAGAAAGTAGACGATTAGTATAAAACATTTGCTTCCGTAGCCCACAACACCCGTGAAGCATGTAAAGCCTTCTAAAGACGAGATGGTGACTGCTCTAGAATGGTATATCCTTCTGTAGGACGAGACTCATCGGTCTCCACTTCCCTATTCCCGGCGTTCTTAGACGAGCTCGGTTGATTCACTTTGGACATATTTATTAAAGAGGAAAAGATGGAGAAGGAAAGTACACCGTTTAAGAAGGGGAAGAACCGCAGTTACTAGGTACGGGAGAGGGCGATCCGGTCACGAAATTCTTATTTCCTGATTGCCTCCTCCCTGAAAGGTGCATTAAAACGACATAAGTATTGCACCTCTTTTGTCTGATTAACAAACATTCCACTACCAAGGCCTCCTTCGCATCGCCAGCCAGTGTGTCAACAAACGACCCCTTATGAGAGAGGAAGTGAATACCACGTTGATGGTCATTGAAGTGTATCATTTGTCTGTCCGCTTGTCTGTAGTGTGGGTAGTGTCGGTTTTTCCCACGTCTTCCCTTTCCTACTTGATATAGGTGTAGACTACGAACTGTTGCATCACTTAAGCTTTTGAATTTCTGAGACCCCTGTAAGTTACAACAAGTCATTGCAGCGAGGCGTACAGAACTCTAGCAATTCTTTTGCCCACTTCAAAAGATCCTGAAGGTTAAAAGGTCTTCTTCCACCTCTCCCAATTCCCGAGGATGCCTTGATGCAAATTCTACTGCTCAACACCACTGGTTTCGTAGCACAAGTACACTTTCCTGAAGGAATAGGTCTGTCGCCTTCCTGGCGGGAGCTGATCAAGTAATTTTGTAATCAGGAAGTTATTTCACCTTTTCGGAGTATTTTAAAACTGCTTTGGCCAAAAATATAAAGATAATCACGTCAAGCTAAATGAGGAAGGAGGTGAGCTAAAATATACCAGAGAGGAGGAGGATGGTGATAACTTCGGTGATGTCAACGTCAAAGTTGATTGACAAGAAGTGGAGTGGATGAAATATTTAAAGTTGATTTTGTGTTTTATAAGAATCAGTGGAGGTGTCAAAAATTCCTTTTTTTTCTGGAACCACTGTGTAACTTGAAACACCTTCTTTAGCACTACCTCACCGCAGTGGCCGTCAGGGTCTCCGAAAAAACTAAAATAATGCTATTACAAGATCAGTCTTCCACTATGGTCACTTCAACTGAAGGTAAAAACATAGAGAAAAATTTCAGAATTATTTAGTAGGTTTTCTCGCTCATACGGGTGACTTTTTTCCCTTGTAATTAAATATGTGAGGATACATACTAAAGGACATTCCACCTAATGAATTGTCATTCTCCGGCAGCTTTTCCCCGAGGTCACAATAAGCCACGCTAGTAGGGGAGAAGATTAATTATTAAAGTGCGGAGGACCTGGGAGGCTATGGGTATGACCAGAAGGCCATATCGTCAAAACAAACATACAAAACGCAGAACTCTAGTAGTCATGGGATCAGGGCATGTCCCACTCCTTAAAGCGTCTTCTCCGACCTTTACGGTGGAGCACTTTAAAACTATCATGAGGCAGAAATGATGGATATTAAATTCTTCCTAGAAGATAGGAGGACAGCTGATAGCAGCGGCAATGATCGCGTCTCCTTGCTCCCATCAAACCTCTTCAAGGTCTTAGTCATGCTCTTAATCGCTTTGTGGGGAAGGAGATAGGGTTCTCCGGGTTCACGCTACTCTCGTCCAGACGATGCACCATCTTTAGTGTACTGCATGCGACAGTAGATCTCTTGAGCTCTCTTTGCCACTGTACTGTCACTCACGCACGTGGATTCTAATCCACTACTAGAGGCGTTTACCGAATGCCACCTATTCACTCTACCACATGTTTTATTCAAACGTGACTTTGACCACCCTCTACTGATGCTAGACTCCATAGATCCAATGATTCTCAGCAGATGGTCTCCCATGTCGATACCACAGGATGCTTGCTACTGCCATCTTCACGAAGTCTTGAGTCATGTCCGAAGGTCAAAAAGCCCTACCTATAAAGAAGACATGGCAGGCTGCTGGACAGGACCTGCCAAACCACTCCACCAAAATGAAAGTACAAATGACGGTGAGTGAGCAAAACTACTAGGTCACTAAAGAAAAGCCTGAATTGATGGTCTTTTAAGCTCTTTCTCCAAGACAAAACAGCTCAAAACGTTGACAATTCTTGAAGGTATCAGTTTTGTGATATGGTAGTCAACTCCCTTTGACATACCCTAGCCTCCGTTGTTTTTGGTAACCCCTATCAATAATCTCTTTTTGGAAATAATAAATAAGATATAAAATTTCTTGTGATGCTCGTAACTTCTCTTCCATTAATGGACTCCCATGCCACCTCTACTCACTTAGAGGAAATAAGTAGTATCAAGTCATTGGAAAAGTGCAGTTATTCCTCGTAAAAGTCGAGACTACCAATAAGTCTATTTTCAATTTTCTAGAAATAAAATCACCTTCTTTAGCGTTAGATACACAGTTACTACAAGGCATCTCCTCTACTTTTTAAGGAAGGAATGCATCTTGTTGTCTGACCAATCGGCTAAGTGCATCCCTCTAAACAGTTAAAGCAATTGCCCAATATTCAATGCCCTTCCTCCACCCTTCTTTTTTTAACCCTCTCGTCTTCCTTCCAAAAATGTCTGGTAACCGATTGAATCGTTGCTTGGGAGTAAACACAACCAACGTATTTTGTGTTCCGACATTTTACAACTTCTAGAGAAGTATGTATGTTAGTTTTTTGCAGCGGTGGTGACTTATGCAAATGTTCTCCAAATTCGTCTTCCGGTCCAATACGTGGGGTGAAGGGCCTCCTTTTTGCTGCATGTTAATTTAGAGTTCGTCATTTTTCCGACTTCGGCGGGCGCAATTTTGATGTGTCTTTGTATAACTCACCTCACCAATTGACAACCACTACCAGCATTTGCTAATCCAATGCAAATTGCATCGGTGCTTGTCAGAAGCACATTACCATAAAGCAGGGTTTAGCAAAATAGTGAGTAAATACCTAACTCCATCTGTCACACATATGTGACAGTAAATTAGAAGCGAGGAAAGGACACTGGAAAGGAGTAATCAACTACGAGCAGCTGGTGTTGTGACTTAACAAATAAAACCCGTGGCTGTAGTGACTGTTATCCCTTCTCTACAACTCTTCTCCTTAACTCTCTCCCCTCTCGAAATGCAGAACTTTGGGGGGAAGATTTCCCCTTATCAAGATGCGGCCTTATCCACTTCTGCAGTTGCCTAAACGGCCACTTTCCCTATCGCGAGAGAATCGCAAACCCTGAATTCATGATTTGCCGTTTCTAGCGTATCCACATTTTGCAATAATCTGGCATTTACTTTTTGCCCCATGGAAATTTATGCCAATCTTATCGTTTTCATTTCCTCCGCCCCAAATTTCTCGTTTTTTCCCAAATGAATGAAAGCACACACTATAGGGTGAAGAAAAGTTTCCAAATAACGCGGTGTTGAGTTCCTTTGCCTTTACCTTGCCTTTTTTCCCGACAGTTTTTAGACAAGACAGGGGAAAGTTGGTGAAAGAATGCGCAAAAGCTGTAACGCCTCTGGCGCGTTTCTAACACCTTCCAGGTGGGAAGGCATCCAAATTTGGTCAATTGATGCCAAGTAGTCCCTCAATTTCTCCACAATGACACCCACATCTGCTTTTTCCTAACTATACAAAAAATGTACCTAAAGTTACAACTTTTTTTTCATATTTTTCTCTCTTTTTAAAGGGTTGGAGAAGACATTCTCCCTCTGTTCTTTGAAACTCGTGGGTTTCTTATTTCTCATTTGCTTCTTTTTAAATTTTTTTGTCTAAAACAAGAAAAGCAATCCTTTTAATCAAAAATTTTCAAAATATGTCTTTTTTTTACTTTGTTACGAGCGATAATAGACGAGGAGGATGAGAGAATATCAATAGTACTTATCAACGTTGATTATGTACTGCTTATATTTAATAAGCGATCGGTTTGGGATTGATGCATTTGGAGCTAAAATGTATTAGCTAA
This sequence comes from Echinococcus granulosus, assembly GCF_000524195.1. Lineage (NCBI taxonomy): Eukaryota > Metazoa > Platyhelminthes > Cestoda > Cyclophyllidea > Taeniidae > Echinococcus > Echinococcus granulosus. Next base: position 243,283 of record NW_020170461.1, on the reverse strand, counting down.
CTTTATCCAAAAAGGTAACTTTGTTACCTTTGTTACCTTTGTTCTATTATTATATTTTATATTATATTTATATAGTCTATTTTTTCTCCTGGTGTCAACTATGGGTAGATCGAAGTAAGAAATACAGAGCATCGCGGACACCCAGTTGTCTACAGCCATAAACATAAGGAATGGAAAAATTTTAATTCTCTTTTTTAAAAATGAAGGACTAATTTTTGAATATAAGGTAGAAAAAAGGGCGTAAATATACGGTAGATTTACATCCTAGCTTTTGATGACCGTACGTTCAACAGGTGTCCACCAGATGGGTGCCAAGGCAACCGCCAGACATGAATGTCACAAATGGATGTGGCGTTTTTAGAACTTTTATAAATTTGTTTTTTGCTCTTTTTAAACGTCACAAAATACAGAGCAAGAGTCAGGACGCACACAAAATTGCTCAGCTTTTACAATAAAGCCTCAATCGAAGGACTTATGGTCAGGCTTTAGGGGTGACCCGATTCTAACACTTTTTACCGTCAAGGGAGCTTTAAAGACAAAACTTGGAAGAAAAAGCGCCCAAAATGTGTTGTGAAGACTTACGGTTTCCTCAGTGTTTCACGTGAGCTGGTGCAGACGTGGTGCGCCTCCTCAGCGTCACATTGAAGGTTCGGATGTAGACACTACTTCCAACAGCCGGATCCAGCTTCGAATAAAAATGGATGCAGAAAAGGGATAAAAACTTCTACACTTCGAAATTTAATGCAATAAAAGGAATTAAGACTTATTATACAGCAAAATTATAAAGGCAGTAAGTCTTGCCTCTCCTTAATCAGAATGGCCTTTTTGGTTGGGGAGAAGAGGTGTGGAGTCTTTCATTTTCACAAAAAAAAATTAAAAAACTCCTTTTAATTTTTAGAAAAGTTTTAAATCAAGCCTTGGCGTCTACTTTCTTCTTTTATTCTTCTACGCTACCAATCGTTTGTTTCATGTGGGGAAAAATTCTTAATGCCACATTCTCACCTTCTTCCGAATTCCGCCTCAGTAATTGTAGATATGCATCAGAACCGAGAAGATTCAAAAAAGCGGGAGAGAAGAAGACCACAACGAAGGTATAAAGGGTTACAATGGAGTTAAGGATACTGCGTTCATCCCTCTTTTTCGTTTCTTATTCCCTCTTTTAAGGCCTATGATTAATGACTGCTGCAGGCGAAGCCCGCACGCCGCCTTCCACCCCACCCCTAATGATGGGTATGTTCAAATCAATTAACAAATGCTAATCACGCCTTTCTCTATTCATTTAAAGTGAAAAATTAATGAGGGCTCCATGGGAATCGCTATGAAGCTAACTTTCTAGGACACCTCCTTGTCCCACGCTAAATTAGTTTTTTGACCAAAACAAAACACAGCTTTGTTTACGTTAATGAGAATCCTGATTTTTTTCCCTTTTCCTCTCCTCCAAAATGGCTTGCTTGTCTGACTTTTGTTTCCCCTTAAATATTTACGTATTAGTACCGCATAAAATAATGATTCATTTTAAAATTTTGGGCCTACTTAAAAGTTCATTTCAGTAGACTGTTCCCGATGGAAGTGCATTTGCACTGCATCGCTTCAACTTTTATTTCCCGCCCTTTAAAGCTTTATTTAGATTGATTTTTTCTCTTTTATTTGTTTATTTGTTCTCTTTCTCTTCCCTCATAGTCGAATCTACTGTCATGTGAAGGGGAAGAAGTGGTCTGGAGGAGGGGAAAATGATCTGCCTCTCCGTCCACCCCACCTCGCACTGCCCCGATTGATGACACATATACTCAAAAGGCTTGGCAAAAACAAATACTCCTACTTGATACGATTAACTTTCAAGTATTTGCACTGTCTTCACTTCAAAGTGACAACTTAAAAGAGATAAACTTGTCAAAACCCACACTTGCATAGGTGTGAGAACCTGGTTGAACATTTCTTGACAAATCAACACCTGCCTGTCACATTAGCTGAGTCTTTCTGAGTGAGTAAAAAGAAGCAAAAATTCCTTGAGGACTTAAAAGTTGGAGTGCAGTGGGGATAAGCAATTCTCGCATTTAAATCCGTGTGCCACCTGTCTTGACACACCCCTGGGTTAGAGGTAACCTTTTGACTGATTCCACTCGTGGTTATAGCATGCTTTATCCATACGATTGACTGAATTTCCCCAAATTACTCATTTATTATTGTTACCCACATTTATGCTAATATGGTGGATTAATCGCCTCATTTATAAATTGGGAAAATCCAGAGCTGACCGTCGGTAAGGTAGTAATTGTGAGCCAAAGAAGAGCGGAGAATGGGGCTATGTGGGGCATTGAAGACACTTCTTTCTTTCCGCCAATTCCTCTAATGGGCATTAGGAGGTAAAATATTACAGAAAGTCCTTTATTCCATTTTCCCATGCTGAGGAATTCTTGATTCAGACTTGGACTACGTACTGGTGATTTAGATCCTTTCGTCCTATTTGATGCAGTGAGGGATAAATTGAGGTTGTGACAATGTCTCCCGCCAAAGAGGCTTCATCAAAAATGACTTACAAGTTCCCAATTTTGCCTTCTTTAAAAGGGCTGAACATTCTCGTGTGAAGACTCCTATGGCGGTAGAATAAGCTCAAGCGATTAGATGACGCTAGAGGGGAGAGGATGAGGAAAAGTAGTTGTCTTTCTCTCATCAATTTAATTCTTGCCCCTCCTTATTCCTTGCTAAACAAAGGATGTAATTGAAGAACATTTTACTTGTCAAGCCATGTAATGGGAGTTAACATTTGTTTCATGCAAAGATAAAAATTGACTGCAAATCAAGAAGCATATAAAAAGTGGGAAATTTTAACTTGCGTAAAGAATTTGAAATTCACCCGAGCAATTCTGACAACTTTCTTAGTTTAACGGATGGAGATAGAAGTAATACCAACCAGACACTTGGCTTGCCTTTATATTTTGGGGTAGCTGGGGTCACAGACCAGCAGGTACTAATCCCCTTCTGGACCCAGGTAGATTACTATAACTCAGTCGTTCTGGCGACAACCGTGGAGCAAAACGGACTTAAGTGGGGTACGTGGCTTCCAGAAAGTGTGTACGACTCTGTACTACATCAATGAACCGATTGAAAACAGATGCTATCAGGAAAAGGTTCTAAGTGCTAATAATCAAACTCCAAAGTAGTATATGCAAGAAAGGCAGTATTGTACAAGGAAATGGTTGTCATTTTTGACCATTTTTACAACTTCTACTCTCACATGATGCAAGGTAAACTCGTGGGTTTAGTTGCACTAAGCTAAGTGAAAGCTTAGCCCCAGTTAATTCCCCTCAACCCATTTCCCATTTGATTATGTGGTTGTCAAGTGTTTGTCATAGAGCTGCAAAAGACAAGGACGAGAATGGGGTAAAATAACCTCCCACCTTCCATTTTAAAGCGCAGTAAGAAGTCATGCTTTTTCTCCTCACTGATTTATCGGATGGATGGATGAGAGGGTGGGGTTGGTGAAAACATTGCCACAAAAAATTCTCCCCTCTCTACTCTTCAGGACAAATACCCTTAGGTGAATGAAAATCCTTTCTAGGAAGACACGGCAGAGTGTGTGGATTCATGATCCCCTCCCTTGCAATATTCCTTAAGCTATAAATAGAAATATCCAGAGGAAGTGAATAAAAGTATGTGCACGTTAAAAAGGGAAAGCCAAAGAGAGTTTTAACACCCTTCATATTTAATGAAGGAGAAAATAAGCCCATTAACAGGGTCGCTGTGCGCGCAATGGGTGTAGTTTTCACTTTATCTCGTTCTCCTTTCAATTCCTGGCATTTAGGCTCTACCTTCGAAGTGAAAAGGTGGCTAATAAACCAATCTACGGTCTGTGGGTAAAAATCTGACATTCAATTCGTGGAGAGAAAAGGGGTAAATTTTAAGTAGCCAGTAACCGCATTTTTGACATACGCGTAAGTATGTTCGCCATTAATTTATTGCGGTTATTTGGCGCTTGTTTTACTGTACGCTAACCTACGCGGGTTCTTTAACAGCCGTAGTTTATCCCTCCATTTTGACAGAGTGGATGGAAGGTAATGCTTGGCATACTGTCGACTATTTTTTTTACCAGTAGAGCTTATTACAACCTTCAAAGACGACCTAGCACTCTGTGGGGATGGCAGTGGCATAGAAGGGGGAGACTATCTGCTCTCTGTCGCGAATCACGCAATCTGTAGAGATTGGCATCAGAGGAGGGTGGTCGGAACCACGTCAGACGTAAATATGTGGTTAACGTGATTAGGCGATACTTGATGGACGTGTCTGGCAACTGTACTGCCACCTACAGGGTTGGCAATACAGCAGTGAAGATAGACAGAAAGGAGGTGAAGAGAGTTACTGCCGTGTATTGCACACCCACTATGTTGGATCGTCTAGACGGGAGTATTAATAAGCCAGGGAATTCTGCGTTTCTCCCAAAGGAGCTAAGAGGTTAGATGTGACGCCAAAGGGAGTGAATGGGAGCGACGAGGGGGATCACTGATGTTGCAATCAAATGTCTTCTTATACAGGCAGTGCAAGTTGGAAATGAAATGCTAATTGCTTGCATCACTAAATTAAGTCTATCCACACGGAATGGATGGATAGATGGATAGGAGATAAATGGATGTACATGGGACAGAGGATGGCTACAGGATGGATACGGGATAGTTGGAAGTAAGTCTTCATTGCACCCAAAACGGAAGGGCAACCTCAGGTAGCACCGCGAAGGATAATCAAAAGATGGACGAGGCTGACTTAACATCACGCTCCAATGTTGGGATAACTACGCGACCTCAGTGGCATAGTCTCCAACCAAGCCTCCAACCTTTCATCCCCTCAACACGACAGCGGTTAACCTGCTTCTATACCGGATTGCTTGGATGAAAACTATCCACCCTGGCAAAATATGAGGGTGACGTATGCAACAAAGGACTAAAGCATCAACAAGGTCCACTTAGATATGTCTTTGAAGGCGGTTTAACAATAGGAATTTGACGATTCGTTAGGCAGAATCTTTCCTCATAACCCTGATAACGTGAACTTTTCCACAGAGTAAAATCATATACTACTAAAATTTTGTCTCCTGCATGGTAGAACAGTTTTTTACCTTATAATCCGCTGGACCAGGTTGACCATTATCCACATCCCTGAATCGTTCCTCGGTCCGTCTAAATGTTCCGCATTTTGGTTGAGGATCGCGTTTCACACAGTATGCACCTGGACCTAAGGAGAGGGGAAGATCGGGCCATGTTACCGTCGTGAAAATTTATCAAGTCCCCTTAACAGCCATAACTCGTGCAATTAGCTTCCCCCCTCTATTGCCTATTTTATAAATAGGTAAAATAGACCTTCTATATCGAAAGCCTACTTCTGGATGCTACCTCTTGATTACGCTTCATCTATTATTCACAAGCTATTTGCCCTTTTTTGTTCCCCGTCTTGTTTTGTTTTGTGAATCCTCACTGGGAAACAACTTGAAGACGGAAGAACTGTTTACCTTCCTCACGGAGATGGAGTAGATGGCATTGCCAATCACACAAAACCGCACGTCAGAATCGCATGCCATCCCCATACTCCTGCAGTTTGTCCAGGAGTAGGGTTGACTCGATTGGGATGGTTAACCTGAGGGGTGTAAAATCTCCACCTAAGGTAGACAATTCCTCATTCTTAGCCACCAACGGGAAAGTTTTTTTTTTTCTGACTTAATATACTCAAAGGGAGTTATTGATGTGCTGTCGGCTGGTGTCTGGCTATGTTATTTAACCCAATCTCTTGCCGGTGAACCTAGCAAACCCGAGAGGTTTTGAAACCGATTCCCTACCTGGATTAGCGATGAAACCAGCCACACCTTCTGTATACTTGGTGAACCGTGGACTGGAGCACAAAAAGGCCTCATTGGATTTGTCGCGTCTAGATGCACGGAAACTTCTGTGATCTTTGAGCGCCTTGAAGGCCATTGTCACGTCGTAGGTGGTGGGTGGTGGACATCTCTGTAATGTAAAAAAGGCAATAAACAGATTTACATCTGAATGGATCGATTGATTACTACCGGGAGGATGACAACCCTTTCAGATGACTGGACTACAAGGACACATAACAGAAGAGCTACTTCAAACTCATCGACTCCAGGAGCCGTCTATACTCATCATGTGGGTGTCCAGATTCATTTCAAGATCCAAGGGATACAAAAGCATACACCACACCGGACGAAATCTTGCAAGATTAAGTTCCATGTGCCTACAGATTAGGTCCAAATCGACCTCTGGAACCATAATGAGGGAGGTAACTTTTAAGGGCCATTTCTTAACAAGCAAATTATCCATGTTAGGGAATTCCGAACCTCGCGTTCAATTGGAGCACGAGAATCTGAGTTTCTACGAGAAATGGAGATCTTTTCTGGAATCTCGCGTCTGCACTCAGGCTGCAGCTTGTTATAATAGTCGTGGGGACCCGGTCCTTCACACCTCTTTGCTGCTGTCTTGGTGATACGTTCACTTGAGGAATCAAAGGGCACCTTTAAACCCACCTCCTTTCTCTTTAACCGAAGCAACATCTTCTCTGTCATACCCGGAATCTTGTAGGCAAAGGGGCCTACAAAAGAAAATGTTGGATTTGTGAATGAATGGAGGTGCTGACTCTTCCCTCAACCCCTGTTTTTTCTTGGGAATATTCCCTTGAGCTCAATGTGGCAAGTAGCACCTGTTCCTGTCATTACCCAATCATAAGACCAACCAAGAAATAGGATGGAAAATTGGAGAATATAATTAAGAAAGGGACAGTTGTTTCCTAACTTATCGAGACATACTGTTTTGTCGACAAAGGCCTATGTTTCAGTTTGGTGTCGTGTATCTCAGACACAATAGTTCACCTGTTGAGATTTAGACATTTACAAGTAAGATCTTAATGGATGCAAAATGGATGGATGCCATGTACAATTTCTACTTCCAACCCTGTGGATCTTCAAGGAAACACTATCCTATTGAGAGGGGATATCACAAAATCCAATGATTACATCCATATGACATTATTTTGCTACAGATATACCGACTCTCCTCTACCACTAAGAAATACGAGATCCCCAGGATAAGAACAAGCAGATTTTGGTTATTTAATATTTTAGTGAGAGCCCTAGCATAAGCAAGTCTTCTGGCCCTTCTAGAATACTACTGTTTCACGGTCAAATTTGCAAGGCTTAAAAACGTGGAAACCTACAAGTGATGAAGAAAGGTAACACTTTTAGGAATAAATGGCAAATGATGAGGCTTAAAACTCATTGAAAGCCCATTCAATAAGCCTTCACTACCAAAGCCACAGTGTTTCTTGTCTTATCGTGTGATTTACGCACAAATGTCGGTGCGATGCAATGCAATGCGCGGTGGTAATGGGAAACGGGTGGGTAGATTTGGTTGGCGCCAAGCTACACTGCGACAGCTGTTGGGGTCCCTCACACGGTGTTTGCTCGTCGCCCTCACTCCCTTTTCCCCTCTCTCCCGTTCTTCCCTCTGTTTCTCCATAAATCGAAGACACACACACACACCCACACCAGAGAGCTTATACGAACCAGATCTTGGATATTGGATGGCAGGGGAGACTCGAAAGCCTGCACACATGGTTGGCTGGAACCTTGACTTCATTAGCATTGTGAAGGTTTGGGGTTTAGTTTACCTTTAAAACAAGGAGGCCTTTGGCATTGATGAATTTGGTTGCGATTTATTTTCTTGTTTTCTTCCCCACCTACTAAAGGGGCAAATTACAGGAAAGCAAGAAAAAGGAATGAGCTGAGAATTTTCTCCCTGAAGGGGAAGGTTTTAAAGTCCTTCCACTTCTTGGATAGACCTTAACTCTATGTGGTATTATTCAACGAGGAGATGGCGACACCCTGACTGATTTTGCATGATCAAACACAGGAAAATTTTAAGAGCACCATCTCTAAGAAAACAGGGTTGATAAAGGACGCAGTTTTTTATAGCCTCGCTCTCGTCTCTACAAGAGTAAAAGACCCTAGATTGGCCATGAAGGAAGAAAATGAGGATCTGAAGCTTCTAGGGTCAAAATCACAAGCTCCTTCTGGTACTTTTCGAGGAATTGACGGGCTGCAGTGACTTCAAACCTTCAATTTAAGCCTCTTTTTGAAAAGAAAGTAGCCTTGCCCTATTAACCAATGTTTCGAGTTCCAGAGCGAAAAAATGCAGATGCAACAACAAATACTCCAATAAGGCCATATTGGAGAGACAAATGAGGCGCTTTGAGGGAAATAAACAACTACCGCTGGTGCCGATTCTACCCAACACAAATATGTTCAGTGGTCAAACTTGTGACTGTTGTAGCAGCGGCAACAACAACAACAAAAACAGCTGAGAGGAACCAGTTGATGGCATTCTTGGCGCCAATTTTGACAGGGCTAGTGAATAAACAGAACTTGGGAAACCCCATTCCCCCCTTACTCCTTTCGGACAGTAATGCAGGTGCGTTCTCCCTTCTCTCTTAATAACATTTAATCACTTTCCGGAATAAGGATCTGGCCAAATGATCTCGCAATCAAGTTGAGTGAGCGTAGTTAAACAAATTACGCTTTTAGCTAATCTCATGTCTTTTCCCAGTTAAGTTGTGGATGTTTTTTTGGGAGATTTGTAGAAGACCTTCCAGATTGCAAATCCTCTCTAAGATCTGCTCACATTTCCTAGCGCTAGATACCAAGACCAATGAAGGCAAGTGTTAAGATAAGTGATGGTGAGTGTTTAGGAACCCACCGGTCATACCTTGGCGCTGTGTAATAATAGTGGTGGTAGTGAGAGTGGCAACAGCAGCTGATAGGAAAACAGTTGATGGCTTTTCTGGCGACAATTTTGACAAGGCTAATGATTTAACTGAACTTTCTATGCCCACCTCGCCTTCGACTGAGGTGGGGCCATGCCATGGACAGCAAGCCCCACACACACGCAGGCGGACATAAAACGGATGGCTGGGTGAGTGGTGCGGGGTGGGAAGGGTGTGAGTGGGCTGACAGGAGGGCGTGTGCTCTGGTTAATTAAGCGCGTACTACTGGACAAGCTTGTGGGTTTGGATTTACAGTTAGGTCCAAATACATTAAATTTTACCGGAGGGGCACAAAGGTTTGCGTTTTATCCCGATGTAATGGAATTTATGGCATGAATGGCATCGTCTTTACGGGCTATAAATTAGGGATGGATATCCATCAATCCCTTGGTGTTCTTAAATGTGATCTGTGGTGCTTTCTGTCGCTTTAAATCCACGAAGAAGGTGAATTAAATGGACCTAGTATCTTTCCGGCTCGTTCGATTCGCTTCTCAGAGCTACAGGCGCTTCACATCAGAACTTGATGGTACGGTGCTTGGAGAAGGTGAGGTAGAAGGGTGTGCTCCCCAAAATCAGATGCTGAAAAATTTTTTAAATGTAGTTAATACTAGGTTAAAGAAAGCCCTCTTTATTTAATGATCATGAACTGGGAAAACATATTTCGAGGATGGACGTGACAATAGCAATTAGGAAAGTTGTGGAAGCTTCCACATCCAAGGGTGTCACATGTCATGCATTGAATATAAATGAAAATAAGCTTTAGAGACCAATAAGTTAGTGTTCTTTACTTCCTTCACATATGTCAGTTAGATTGCTTGACGACTGATTGACTCTCTGTCTAGCTGACGCATAATAATAAATTGTTTTCGAATTGTAACGATAAGGGTGGGAGCGGCAGCTATTTGCAGCCGCCTCACCCAAATTCTAAGATCCCTACTGCTTCATTTCTAGGATACTGAATTAAATTACTTTTTCATTGAAAAACTGAATTTCACTGTCTTGGGTTAATTTGTTTGCAACCAGTTTTGGTCCAATCACTTACCTCGAACTGGTACAAAACACCCGACACGTATATGTGACACTCATTCCAAACTTCTAACTACTACCAGTTTAGGAGGACAATATCTCTCTAAAGATTAATCGGTTCCCTGGTTCATCTTTGCCAATTTTTTACACCGAATACTCTTGAGATCTGCCCACACATTGACAGATGAATAGATAGTTTGAAACTAAGGTAGGCAGACTTCCAAAAACCATTTTTTCCAGAATTTGGGAACTGAGAAGTGCAACCATTAAAAGTTTTCATGATTCTGAATGCTTTTGGCAACTTTGTTTACTACAACGGAAGCAAATTCTGACCAAATGATGCCACCTTAACTGCAAGGAAGACTTAAAGTGAGAGCTTGGGAATACGCAGTCTTCTATTCTTAGAATATTGAATTCAAGACGAAGTAGCTGATTTTAACCCAACTTGTGCATTGAATGAAGGAGAGCTAGAAGGAAAGGATGAAATACTTTAGTAATAAATTAGGCGCCAAAAGGAAAACTGCGTTGCGATCTTTAAGAACTAGCATCATTTGCATTCTGGAGCTTCATGTGACTTGTCAAATCGGTCAAACCAAAGATGGAGAAGAGGTAGAAGAACTGCAATTTTAAAATTACGGAGGGAGAATAGAATCGGAAAGTGTTACACCGAATATAGATGGACGGATAAATGCGGGGTGGAGGGATGGATGAATGGATGGTTATTGGATGAATGAATGGAAGGATGGATGGATGCATTAGAGATTGATGGATGGAGGGGTGAATGGATGAATAAATGAATAGATGGATGAATTGATGAATTGATGGCTACATCTGTGATAGCCTCTTGGCCATCTTATGCAGGCCTTTTAAATTGTTATCCCATGGGATTTATGATTAGTCAGCCCCTTTCTATCATGAGATTCAATTCTCAGGTAGACTGACCTGCATCCTCTTGCTACCGAAACGGCCACCTCTAAAGCAGCCACAACTTAGTGAAAAACTGACGCTAATCTGTGTTCAAAAAAATCCTCGTCTCCATCTTCTCTTCTCCCTCAGTGGGCCATCCTGGCATCTTTAAACAAAGACGGGAGCCAAATGCAGCTCCTAAAGCATATACACCTACTGGAGTTTGCATGTCTACTTCTTGGTCACAGCTCGGACCCTACCCTTACCCCTCCCACGTAAAGAGGGTCACATTCAAAATCAAAAACGCTTTATAGAATGGTGATTTGATTTTTTGCCTCGTTGATGCAAATCCCGCTTCCAAAAGACCATCCTTATAGACATAAATCAAAAGATTAAATCGGGAAAAACAAAGTCTAATTAGTTACCTAGGCAACATCCCCTAGATTTTGGCCACTTACTACTTGGTAAGATTGCTGACTTGTAATCCTTGCAGCTTGGTGACACCCCTATGAGTCTGACATGGCAATAAATTATACCTTGGTTAGATGCGATTAGTAATTTAAATGTCGAAAAGTGGATGGCAAGTTTGTTTGCATGCTTGTTTGTGTGCTCGGTCGGTCGTTTGTTTGTTCAGTGGATCGCGCATGAGTAACCCCAATTTAGTAGTGTGCCTGTTCTTTTCAGTGGGAATTTCCACTTTCTATGATTCATTCTTTTGCGGTGTGGGTGCACAAGGTAAAGTTAAAATCTACCCCAGTAATTCACTACGGACAACTCCCATTCGTATAGATTGAATGGATAGTTAAGCCAAAGGGTAATTTTTTACTTTGCCAAGTAGACGAATCTTTCTCTTTATTAATATTAATGCTTTCACAAAGCCACATATTAAAAGTGCATTTTCTCCCTCCATTTTTCAATATAAACCTTGAGTTTTCGGTTACCATGGTTTCCTAAGCACGTGAACCTTTTAAATCCGAGGCAGAAATGTCGAAACGAGCCAACTTGTCATGGCTGCCTGCATTATGTCACTTAAAAAATAAATGTTACAGAATCATCTGTTCTGTCTCTTTCTTCTCTTGTTATTTAAAACCAAAAAATAAGCAAAGTTTCAAGGGTAAATCGTTTTTCCTTTCATTTTTAAAAGGGGTAACAAGGTCGTCTTGTCGAACTGCATTTGAGTGGTTAAAAAGAATGAAACGATTTAGGGAGAAAAACACATAATAGTATAAGCTGTCATCACGTAAAAATTTCCATAATTTTTTTTCCAAAACAGTGCACGTGGAATCTTTAAAATGGTTCCTTTGAGTCAGCCGCATCTTACTTTTTCTTTCTAAGAAGGGACACGTTCATTTACCTGCCTTAAGGTTTTTTAGAGACCGACATTTTGAAATCCTTTTACTCTGTTCTCTTGCCTTAACGACTGACCCCGAAAGGTGGTCATTATATGGGTTACCAACAGCCCCTCTTAAAAGGTATGTCATGTCATCGCTAATGGATTAGAAATTACGCGTTTGAATGCACTCAGGTAGTACCTTCAAAATTAACTACGGTAGAGAACCAAGTAAGGAGTTGAGAAGACCAAACCCAACCCTCGCCTACTCATAAGGATATTCAGTAGAGCATGTAAATGTTAAGTACTAGAAAAAACCTCTGTAATGGAAAAACAACTAAAATTAACTACACATATAGTAGAATTGTTTAGAACATTTTACAAAACTTGCCGTTGTTATAGGAATTTTTTAAAGTCTGGTTTTTAAAATTCTGAGTGAGCATGAAAGTGTCATTTGAGATTGCAATCTAGCCATATTTTTTGCGCCAAAAAAAAACATGCAAACGGCCGTAGAAATCATAAAATCGGGTGTTTTACCTAAATGATAAAAATCAGCTAGTGCACCAAAAGGGTAGTTACAAAATGACTGCAAAAATTTCATACAAAGTACTGGAAAACTTTAGGTTTGCTTAACGGCAAATATTGAAGCAGTTGGGTTTCCACCTGCATGAATTAAAAGTGGTTGTCAAATAACCTCAACGCAAGTAAATGAATTCGTGTAATTTTGTTTAGTCGGTGTAACAAATCAACCATTACAATTCAGTAACTTTTTGAGAGGATACATCACCTAGTCCTCGCTGCCTTCTTTTCTTATCCTTCTTTTAAGCTCCGATTGTCAATTCCCTTTCGGATAGAATAGCTTGATAATATCTCGAAAAAATATGACCAAAGTAATGCGAAGGATGCTTAGTAAGGTGAGGATGAGGTAGTGTCACCCTTCCCCTCCCCTTTACGTCCCTTTTCATCCTAAAGTGTGGCACGAGGTAGGGGGATCAGTGCTGTCACGTAAGGGTTGCACCACCTTCGGAATTGGGTAACTGAAAGCATTTCCGCCGTCTCAGAGACCGACAAATTGTTAAGTCTTGCTTGTGAGTCCCAGCAGTTGAACGCTTTTGCCTGAGATCCGCCACACAAGGAGCAAGCATAGTGCCCTGGAAGTGGACTGCTGAGTGCCTTAGAAGAGTTGAGTGATCAATGCATGGAACGTTCGCTTAATAAACTAACAATTGTGTGTTTTTATAACGTGCGTGAGGGAGATAAGGACCAAACTGATGACCTTTGGAACTTATGACCATCTGTTAATTTACATGAGCATGGGCCATGTGGTCAGCTATCACGACTGTCCCACTTGATGTGGGTTTGTCCGAAATCGCATCGGGTCCATTCAACTAACGGTTTGCACCGTTGGGGTTCCAAATGTATGGCAAGGCCTTGAAAAGTCTTTACCAGAGTGGACTAGTTAAGAAAAGTAGCTGCATCTAGATAGACCAAAAAATTACCATTAATGAGGTGAGAAATTGGGCTATCACTGACCACTTCAACCGAGCGAGGGATTCGGACAGAGACCAGAGGTACCGTCACTTTATTCGATTCAGGACTTACCAGGGGTTGGTTCGGTTTTCTCTTTAGACATTCTGGTGTCCGAAGATAAGAAAGGAATTCTTTTTTGGTTCCTCAATGTACACAACGAGTCATACTTGTCTCGGTTGATGTTGTATGTTCCTGGTCCAGGAATTGTTAAATCGCCAGGGGGAAATCTCTAAAATGGTAAAAAACATTAGTTCTATCAATGAAGAGCCTCTGGAAAATTAATAACGACTATGCATTGTTAAATAACGCAAATGGATCCGGAGCTGTCAAGCATCTTCCTACTCCGGGATCCAAATGTCTTAAGCATTCCAGATGCCGGAACCGTAGTCCAGGTCATTGCAATCTCGACTCCTCTGCTATTATGCGTCTCTTTGGAGTCACCTATTTGCTGAGGATGTGCTTCTTCAGTGACAATTTACCTTGATGTGGAGTTTTTCGCGACTAGAGCAGCCTCCATGATAGCTTTGAAGACATTAGGAGACATAGAAATCTACTAACTGCACCTACGTTGATAGCACTCACCCTCCCTCTTCAACCCTAGAGCACCTACCATCCCTGAGTCGTACAAGTTAGTAAAGTTTCTTAGTACACGAGCAGAAAGATGTTGAAAATCGTCAGGGTGTATCCACAACATTGGAATCAAATGCTTTCCATCTAAATGGAAAATCAATAAATAACCTTTGCTCTCGCCTAATGGACTTTTTTGAGATACAGAGCACATCATGATGGTTGACAAAAAAATCTAATTATCTAAGCAAACTCTGTGCCTAGAGCACCCGTCCACTAGGTGAGATCAAAGGTCACATGCTTAACTTCTCGTCAAGGCACGCTAGGGATGGACCTCGTCGATCCTGATGCATTCACAATTTCCTCACCTTAGTATACTGACGCTATTCAAGTCTGGTTGATGCTCTGCGGGTCGAGTATCTCCTCCTCCAGATGAAAAATTTAGCCAAAACCCTTAACTCCATCTCGTAAATGGACCTTTTGAGACAGAGCATGGTATAATGGCTGACGCGGGCTCCCTAGTTAGTACGGATTCCACTCACCATCTTAATGGCATGGCGTTTTATCCACCCCCATAGCCTTCCAACCCCTCTCCACGTAAAGAGTTGGTCTTTATCCATACTAATCTAGTCTATCATGCTTTCAAAGAGGTCCTAAACAGTCTGATTGGAATATGTGTAGAAATGAGAGATACTCTGTCATGATGAGTGACTGATGGAATGCCAGACCATTCCACCAACGAAATTACTAAAAGGATCCTTTTCTCTCTCTAATTGGGAGAACTAAAGGAATGTCGAGTTGCATAAAATTTTCTAAACGAATTAAACTCTCTCATTTTTTAACGAAGCAAGCAAAATTCATAGAATTATTGTTTTTCTTTTTACGAATAAAAATGCTTTCTCCTTCCCCTTCCTCACCTCCTCCGCTTGCAGCTGGCAAGTATTTTCCTTTTTAAAGGAATTAGATTTGTAAAAGCTTCGTGCCCAACTGTGATGGCCCTTAGGGCAGAAAAAGGGTTGGTTTAGCACAAACGCAAATTCCTTGACTAACATCCCAATTCTCCATTAGTCATTTGATTGGCCAAACAGTTTGGATTTTGAGGTGCTACTGGTGGAGAGAAGAATGCAGTAAAAGTCGTTTTATCTACCACTTCTTCTCGGAAAGGGGTAAGTGGAAAAAGAACTCTAAACCTATGCAAAATAAATAATAAATAAGGGAAATGGGAATGAGGTAGCACCTACAAATAATTTCCATAGTATGAGATCTTTTGCGGGACTAAAAAGTGATGCTCTCCTGATTTTGCAGTCTTCTTCCTGTGTACCATCAAGTTGAATCAAGAAGGTGGATCAGACAAGCTTTGTGAGGGAAGCCAAGCAGACGTGGTAGGTGCAGAGTGCACCAGACTTTCATCTACCATCATTACCACAAGGGATCAAGGGAAAACTGCATGAACAATTCATGAAAGCTAAAAAAACAATCTTTAAAGGCGTTCCAGGGCTCTTGAATGCCCGTATGTGTTGTGTTGGCGTTTTGATTGATGATTATCATAGGAGGCAAAGATCCAAGTCACGATATTTCCTCCAGTGTTAAGGCTCAGAGAATCCTTTTATGCCTTATTTATACAAAAGCAGTGCCCTATAAGTGTTAAAATTATGGAGAGGAGGGTGAGGAGGTGGACGGTAGTTTACAAAGCTCGGCAAAATTCCCCTTTATCAGTGCTTAGCAAAATTAATTATGAAAATAATACATAAACAAATAAACGGAAGAATTTGGATTTGTATGACTTTTTATCTTGGATACTCACTGGAGCGCTTGTTGCGAATGGTGGTCTGTGGGGATTTATTTTCCTTGGTTGGCTCTCATCAACAAAATATAGTCCTGGCGGAGGCAGATTCTAGCAAAGAAACATGCTACTTACAGTCCTAAGTAGCAAGTTCAAGACAGTTGTGCATTTATCAAAAATTGTAAGTCGTTTGTGTTTCAAAGACAGCTCTACTGTTTGTTGTCGAATCTTATCAGGCATGACCCTATATCATAAAACCAGTCCACACTTGCATAGATGTTTAGTGATTCCAATTAAAGTGTCACCTAAGTCCTTTTTGAAGCTCACTTCATGTTTTGCATCACGAACATGTTTTTCAATGAACCGTGGGACATTAAGAACGTGTTTTGAGTTTGTTAGATTTTGCTGAAGACCACGAGTTATGAGACGAATCCATTCATCGTTCATGGAAGTAAAATAAGTGCCTGGTCCAGGATAGTCGTTTAATGGACAAAAGGTTTTCCTGTAATCCGTCTGAAAAAGCAAAGTAAATTAGGAATGTATGATGGATTTAAGCAGAAGTGTGTACAGTAAACTCTAGCATTTTATCATTTTGTGAAATACCCTGGAACTCCATTTGCATCCTCGATAACGTTGACAAGATTGAAGATTCGATGAATTCATTTCATTGCGGCAGAATCGGATTTGCCCGCTTTGGGGTCTCAGCTGTCCATCTGGCCCCGCCACATAACCATGTGCATCTAATGTTGCTACTATGGAAGGAAATGTGCGCTCCACATAACGAATTGTAATCTGAAGTTGTCAAAATGCTTTCTACTATTCTTATTTGCCTTAGGCTTTTCAGAATGCAACAAATAGGGCATTAGAAGATCGCATGAATCATGCTCAGATCCTGGCCAGTAAGCTCTGACGTTGTATGTACTAGGCCCAGGTACCACTGATTTAGAAATGCCAAAACGAACTTCGGTGTTTTTCATTGAAGAGCCTCCCTGTAAATAATGCGCAAGTTCGTGTCACCAATTAAACAATAACAAATGCAAAAAATGTACTAATCCTTAGGCTTTTATAAAGAGCTAAATAACAGATTTAATAATTGAGTCAAGTTTGGCACTTTGTGAGGATAATAATGCAAGTGTAACGGTCAATGTTCTGTTATAAATAAAAAGTTGGTCTATTATTCGTAGGGTGTATGACGAAAACTGGTAAGGTACTTACTCACCTTTATATGTATACAAGATGATTTAGGACTGTAAGCTGATGGAGATGGGATTTCGTCTCTTTTTAAAGTGAATATTGTGTTCCTTTGTCCTAGAGAACCAAAAGGTGCATAACCTCCAGCTGTGCATTTTTTAAATTCAAATTTTACGTTATAACTTGTAGGCCCTAAATGAGGGCCCAAATCTTCCCTCGGTGTTAAATTTATGCTTCTTTCAGCACGATCGTACATTGCACGTTTTGTCAAAGATGCCAAATCAAATTATTTAAGCCCCACTCTTAGCTATTATGACATTCCGTGACCTTCATAGTGGACTGACTGAGAAAGCAAACAAATATAAAGATATTTGGTGAAATTTTATGTATTTATTTATTAATGTATTTTGTTTGCTAAAGATGAATTAGTCTGTCATTTTTAACTAGGAAATAATGAGTTTGTGATTAATTATAAAGACAAGATAACTTTTCCTCGCATTTGCCTTAACAAAACACAATTTGCATGGTTCTCTTATAATTATTAACCATGCACCTTTGTTGTTTTAATTAATTTAAGTATGTTATGCCTTTCCAGTACTCGATAGTTTCCACCGAATTACATACAACCATTTGAATTTAGTAATGATACGGTGGACGACTTGCCTAAGCATAATTGCTATTAATAAAACTTTCATTTTGAATTTTTGGCTTATAATGTACACCACGTATATTGGGCTAAATGCATTTTAACCCTCATGTGTTACATGATTCATTATGCCAGGCTTTATTACAGGATTTCGAGTTCACATTAAAGCACGCACTAATTTTTGTATCTTTCTTACTTTCAATTCATAAAACCCACTACTTTGTTTTATGATCGCTAAGTTCTGTGTTGTAACTCATTTATAGCTCCTGAGTCTGAGTTTTACTGTCTTCTTAAAGAATCAAATCTGAAATCTAGACCCAACTTTCAAAAAAAACGGTGATTAAATAACACTTGAGATTCCACTGTCTAATAGTAGGAGGAGACTGGCTGATCGCCTCTTCCCTGGCCTTCACACCCTTGGAACACCCAGACTGATTTGGTTTTGATATGTCTCTTGTTTAAAGTAAATGGAGGGTAGATACTAGTTTAGGGAGACTTGGACACGGGATCTTTCTTTGGGTTGAAAGATGTCGATGGCTCCACGGTCGAGAGGTGCGATTTGTCTGCCCGCCTTTTCCCTGAAACAAAACGTTTAAACAACATAAGTATTACATAATACTTTACCTGGTGTCACGGATATAATGCAACTGTTACTCTCATTTTAATAAAATCCCTGATTCTATACGTTTTTTATACATATTTTATCTGGTAATAATGTTGTAAACCACTATGCTGCAGGGAGACCTGTCTGTTACATATTTTTAAAAAGAATACCTATTTAAGTATTGCATATAATTTAGCTCTTTCACGGCTCAAAGCACTGTAAACTGCATATTTTCATATTCCACACTGGTCACAACTTTAATTTAGCATTTATCTTAAAATCTTTTTTCCTATCTCTGCCTCAGATCGTGCCCTTCAATTGCTAAAAAACCTTCTAATTTACTTGACGTTGCTTTTGCTAGCAGTTTACGATGCCGTCCCTTTCTTGTTCACCTTTGAATGTACCAAAAAATTTTATTTTTTTCCTGTTTTTATCTTTTTTTTATGGTTTAGTTATTAATTCCCCTCGACCCGTCGCGCCTCAGCGCATTTGCTGGTGTGACGCATCCTGAGGAAATATCGATTGGGCGAGTTATCGATCGCCACTACGAGATGACGCTTTCAAACGTGTTTGGGTTAGCAACGCCTACAATTCGGCAACCCACTCTCGCATCCGGTGGCAATCTTCTCGGCGTTCGTATAATCTCTCAAAATGCGTGAAATTGTGCACATTCAAGCTGGTCAATGTGGAAACCAAATTGGAGCAAAAGTAAGTTAATTAAATTCAGCCCCTTTTTATATAAAAGGCCATTTTAAGTTGACTTTGATTTTCTACCCTATAGTTTTGGGAGGTGATTTCGGATGAGCATGGAATTGATCCCACAGGAACTTATCATGGGGATTCGGACCTCCAACTAGAGCGCATTAATGTCTACTATAATGAAGCCACTGGTGGTAAGTACGTGCCTCGGGCCATACTCGTCGATCTGGAACCCGGCACAATGGACAGTGTTCGGGCTGGTCCCTTTGGTCAAATCTTCCGCCCAGACAACTTCGTGTTTGGACAAAGTGGGGCGGGCAATAATTGGGCGAAGGGACACTACACCGAAGGAGCTGAGCTAGTGGACTCTGTGCTAGACATTGTTCGCAAGGAAGCAGAGTCTTGTGATTGTTTACAGGGATTTCAAATGACTCACTCTCTTGGAGGCGGCACGGGCTCTGGAATGGGAACCCTCCTTATCTCCAAAATTCGTGAGGAATATCCGGATAGAATTATGAGTACCTTCTCAATCGTTCCATCACCAAAGGTATATTAAAGGTCTATTATGCGCTACTTTTTTCTCCTCATTTTTCTCTAATATCTCTACATTTTAGGTCTCTGACACTGTTGTTGAACCCTACAATGCGACACTCTCTGTTCATCAATTAGTGGAAAATACGGATGAGACTTACTGCATCGACAATGAAGCCTTATACGATATCTGCTTCCGTACCTTGAAGCTGACTACACCAACTTACGGCGATCTGAACCATCTTGTTAGTGCGACAATGTCTGGCGTGACGACATGCTTGCGATTCCCTGGTCAATTGAATGCCGATTTGAGGAAACTAGCTGTCAACATGGTGCCATTCCCGCGTCTACACTTCTTCATTCCTGGCTTTGCTCCACTTACCAGCCGTGGCAGCCAGCAATATAGAGCTCTTACCGTACCAGAGCTGACCCAACAGATGTTCGACGCGAAGAATATGATGGCTGCTTGTGACCCTCGTCACGGTCGCTACCTCACTGTTGCAGCCATGTTCCGTGGCCGTATGTCCATGAAGGAAGTCGACGAACAAATGCTCAACGTCCAAAACAAGAATTCGAGCTACTTTGTCGAGTGGATTCCAAACAATGTCAAGACCGCTGTCTGTGACATTCCACCACGTGGTCTTAAGATGTCGGTGACCTTCTTGGGCAACAGCACGGCCATCCAGGAGCTTTTCAAACGAGTAAGCGAACAATTCACTGCCATGTTCCGAAGGAAGGCTTTCCTTCATTGGTACACTGGCGAAGGCATGGATGAGATGGAGTTCACCGAGGCCGAGTCCAACATGAACGATTTAGTGAGCGAGTACCAACAATACCAGGACGCCACGGCTGAAGAAGAGGGAGAATTTGAGGAGGAAGAGGAGGGAGAGGCCGCGTAAAGACTTGTGGAGCCGAGTAAACCATCTTTATCGTTGCCCCCTTCCTTTTAAGTCCGGACCGAATCGTAGGATTCCGAGGCAGATCCGGCATTGTAAGCGCCCACACCTCTCCCCTCCAAAACTGTCCACTCCTTCCCATTTCTTCCCCTTTCTCCGGCATCGTTATGGACTCTGGCAGCTCTGTCTCGTTTGTGCTCACTCCTTCTTCCTCTTCCCTTCCCCGCCCACCTTCCCAAGGCCCCTTACCCACTTTCACTCTCCTCCACCCACTCCGTAATCTCCCTCTCTCCCTCTTTCCTCCCCTGTTCTTCCTCCCGTTGTCTGTAGAAACTTTTGAATAAAACCCTAAAGCTCCTGGAGTCCTTAGTACTTATTAAAGACATAAAGTGAACTTGCCTCAATTAATTAACCTTCCAACTGAAGGCAATTTGTGCTTTTCTCGATCAAAAATAAGCAAAGCCGTTTTCCTACCGAAAGGCGGATTCCCTCGACAAGTCCCCCTCAAATGCGTCAAAAAATTGCATGCTTCGGCGTTTTTTGAGAGAATCTTACACCTAGTCAATTGTTCTCACCGTATGTGAAGAGTGAACTCAAATTAGTGCGTGGAGTCCCTCTTTCCTGCCTCTACGAGGACTTGCACATGTCACGTGATGCAAATACGCGGCATGCGGTGCTGACTAAGCCCCCTCCACCTGCTCCCTGATTGGCTACCGTGTCTGCACACGTGGCAAGCGGGCTCGCTGCGGCGACGAGGGCGGAGAAGAGGAGGTCGTGGCAAGTGCCCTTGATTTCAGCCAGTCCCTCTTGCCTACCCTCCCTTTCAGGCAGTTTCTCATTTTCTCGGCTTATGTTATTGCTCCCATTTGTGGACTATGTGAATAGGAAGGGTTGGTTTAAATAGAACTTTATTTGTTATTACTAACTTGAAATTTTAATTAATCATTTTTAATTCACTAGAGTATTTTAGTATTTTTATACGGCCAGAAATGTTGTGTTAAAATTTAGGTATTTTTTTTCTCTAGTAAAAAAAAATACTCAATCGAAGCTACTGACCTTCACACTCGCAAATCATCTCCAAGTGCTTACATTACGGCTGCCATAGCAACAGCCTTTCAAATGATCCCTTTTTTAATCGTCAGGATGTCACCTGAAATGCGACCTAGTTGCCATGGTCACATATTTCCGGTCTCTACTTCAACACCCCGGGGCTAACATGGGCGGTGTGGCTTCACTGTGGATAAACAATGATATGGAGGCCGGAATAGGGGCTGAATGGAAGGCCTTCTTTAATCCCATCGTCACTTGAATGGTTCGGCTGTTTTTTTAACTCAGTTCCCTTTTAGCTTATAAATATTCCTTTCAATCCCATCTTTAAAAGTGTTGATAACTTTGAGAGCTTTTTTTTCTTTTAGACGGTCTTGTCACCCCGTTTGTTGGACAATGGACCGCTAGAGTCGCTACGCCATTATACACATGCGTACATAGGGCGCAGCAACTGCACATGCTCAGTCACATGATGACACCGGTCCCGGAGACGATATACAAACCTGTTTATTCATGCGCCATTTTCGCTACGCGGGAGTCTAAGGCCACATATGTTGTACAACTTGGTGAATGATGGAGGGAGGAGTGTAAACACGCTAACCTACCTCGATAGTGGTGACCTATTCCATCATCACTAGAAGGCGCATTCACGGCGCCTGGAGTCACCCACATTGAAGTCCTTCAACCAGCTGACAGCAGCAGTTTTTGAACAGGATGCCTAAGAGCCGAATAGACCTCCTGACCTTGCTCTTCCAATTTGAGTGCTCAGAAGTAGACAAGCTGGTCTTGATCCCGGAGATGGAAGAACTGGAGCTGGATGGTGGTACTGTCGAAAGTGGAAGTGCACGACTCATCAATTAATCTATATACCCAGGCCTGACCTCATGTGCACCCCCCCTCTCGCCCCCGCAGATGATGCTTGTGGTAATCAAAAGCATGACCTCGAAAGCCGAGGACATGGTTGCACTCCATTTATCGATTACTCGTGTTCCGGGCGCATGCCACGTGTTGACATACTGCCGATCAACTCGTAATTGATTGACATTGACATGGAGAAATGATTTTATGAAGAAAAAAAATTTGGACATATCAACGCATTCCCACAATTGTTCCACTCGCAACACACGTGGACATTTATTTGGGTCATGTACACACATACCCAGAGAGAGGGGGTACTGATCACTGTCCAATCTTTCCATGCGCCTAATGTGCATTTATATTGCGACGCAAAAAGAAAACGGCTCCAATTTTTGGTACATACTCACGGAGTCAAAGGTCGCCTTCCGTGTTCAGTGCTGTGACCATCTGGACGAGATCTAGTCTATCAAGGCGCTTTTTTTGCCAGCCACCACGCATGTGTCGGAACGATAGAGACTTGTGATAACTTGTACCGATCCCCAGTTCTCATCAATTATTCCTCAATGGCACAAAACCCCACAGAATAATATTTAGCCTAATTAGGAGGGAGAGAGGGCAAGCGATTCCCACATCCCCTTGGGATTAGCATCCTCTCGACAGCTCATTAGCATGACGCGCAATTCCCCCCATTTCTCCCAACTTCCGGCCACTGGTTACTTATTTAGCCCCAGATAATAGGATAGCACAAAATGTTCTCAATCACTAAAATATTTAATAATTTAAAATAGGTGTGTATTTCTTTTTCAAACTTCGCACTAATTAAAGCATTAATTATATCCCAGTCGCAAGGAAATTAAAAATCATTAAATTTGATTTATCGATTTTATCTGATTGGCTGTAAATAATGATTTCTGATTAATTATAACTTGATTAATATGTAAAATTACAAGTGATTAGAATTGCAAGCTAATTAAATTTCGCAACTGGGAAAGCAAAAATAGTAATTAGCTATTTGCAAGTTTATTAAATCTTGAAACTACCTTCCCGTTTTCATTTCAACGATGGAAATAACGTCTAGCCTTCATTTACGAGGTGCTAACAGATGGCGTGTAGCCAAGGTGTCCATATTGGCTTTTAGTGCCTTGACGAAGCCATAAATCTCCACACTAGACTAATATAATAACGCTGAGGCAGTCTCAAATCCACATTGAGCCCTAGTAACCGCTCCTGTGACCTGTAAATAACCCGCATGTCAACACCTCAACTCCAGTTTATTAGTTTTCGTAACTAATGCGAACACAGGAAGAGGGTGTTAAGCTCTTTGAATCTACCATCTAGAGAAACAGTGACTACAGCTTACTCCTTTTTGTTATCAGTAGTATATTCTGACCAGTTGAGAAATAACACAGTGCTTTGAATACTTCGGTAAATTTGGAATTATTTGGAGTTTTTAAAGTAGACACTTTGGAGTATACAGGAAGAATAAGAGGGAAAAATTGTAAAAATCACTTTGTCCTTAAGATGACCTTATTTGCACTACTCACGAGAATCCTTTTTTTCTGACGTTGGTCACAGAAAATCTGCTTAGTAAGGCATTTCATGAAGAGATTCCATCCGCGACGACATTTATTTTGATTATTTACTGTGCTGCAGAAGTCCTCGACGATTTTGTCCACCTTATGGGTAGCCTGAGTGCGGCAGTAGTGGCAACGTGGTAAGAGATGGGACTGAATGGTAGGAAAGCAATTGAGGTCGACAATTGAATCGAGGAGGTTGGATCACCTCCAAGGGAAGCATGAATTGGACACACAGCGATCCAAAAGTTTGAGGACAATCCAGACAAATGGACCGGGGGGATCCCAAGGTAGGTAGTGAAGTCCCAAGGCGGAATTGGAATTCGGAGGAGTTATGGAATGCTAACCACCGCAAAGGCTTTCGTCCAGTCTGGAATGACACACATAGAGTGGGCGGAGTCATGATTACTCCCAAAGAGGATGTGACCTGTGAGGATCACACCGCATTGCATCATTTTAACCCCTCAAATAGGCCAAACAAACGCACAGGTGGCCAAACAGTGACGGTGAACGAGATCAGCAAGGCGATAGGGCAAACATCCCCCGTCGGTCCCCATAGGCTCAGTTTGAAGCCCCTTCCGCATTATCCGGTGTATTTGATCACCACAAAGATATGATTCAATGGGGTTTTCACACTTTGGGATTTCCATGAGATTTTAGAGCACAATAGGTGTTCAGGTCAAACGGGGACCGTGGTGGTGGATAGCTGATGCACATCCTGGAGGCCAGTCCAGTCCAATCCGACCATCGTCAATCAGGACAACAGACGATACTTGTAAAGACTACAACAAGGCAAGACACTTGAATGAGTGCAGAAGCTAGAGTTCTCAGCAACTAACTCGGCCACGATGATCCCGGCAGTTACTTACATCCAATCCGCCGCCAGCGTGGGAAAGGACATCCAGATGTGAAGCTGCGCAAACTTGGAATGGTGAACACAGTCATTCGCAAATATTTGGGGTCTCCACTCCAATAGGGAAGTGGTGAAGCCGCCTGGTCTAGGCGAGTCATCCAATCCTGAAAACCTCCAAGTGTCAACAAGCAAGACAACTCCACACGCCCAGAATTTACTTCCTCTTTTATTCTTGGAAAGCCTGACAGTCTAGACAAGTTTAAACCTGCCAGTTGCTAAGTCATTAAAAAAATGCGTCCGTACATGCACAGGATGAGGTGACACGCAACCTCCAGTTGCTAGGCTTCCGGTGTGATAGCGGCTATCTTCTTTAAAGGAAGGGCGACACTAGCAACGTGGATGTCCATAAAGTGGCAGCTGGAGAGCCAGAGGACTTAGTCACTGCACCCTCATTGGTTCATGGCCAAATGGGTTGTCCGGAGCGGGTCGCATTAACGTTGCACACAGTTGCTGGCCGACCTCTCGTACTAATGATATGCAAATTGGGTGACTTTTGACCTCACTTATTGATCCCTTTGTGTTGTACAGAAAATAAAGTGGACACAGTCCAAATGTGCACTTTATTGCATAGTAAAAGAATCTTGGCAATAAAAATCTGGGCGTAAGAGGGTGGAGGGAGAAGCAGGAAGAAAAACCAAACACACAGGGTGTGTGAAATGTGATGTCGTTGTTTAACTGGTCAGAAGGGAGGTCTGCATGCACTACAAAAAAGGAGGCACAAATTGACCGCAAATATTAGATGGCAGTATTGACATGGCAACAAACGCAGGGGGAAAGGTGACGCGCCGTAATCAGTGGTCCAACAGGAATTATTGTGCCCGCATGTTCAGATGAATGTACACCTAACACCATCATTGAGACTACATCCATCTGATTAATTTGTTATGACCATGTAGACGGAAAGGGACGTCTCTCTGATTCGCTCCACTCACCGGTGCTATTTTTTCGATGCTTTGGCCCGTTTGTGAACGGCGAAGTAATCTAAAATGGAACGAAAAAGGAGAAAGATTATCCCTGAATATGCATAAACTACGTAGGAGTTAGAAACATCACTTGCCAGTCATCCTGGGATGTGATTTCCGTTTCAACAGCTTAGAAATAGGTGAGGGTAACTTGAAAACAGGATCGGCGGTAGGAAGAGTGGTTGGTGCTGATGATACACGAGAGGTGGTACATCCACAAGGGGCTGGAGTTACTGTTACAGAAGGGGAATCGGGTTCACAGGAGGGGATGAGAGTGTTCCTCATCTTCTTTTCCACTGGCTGTCCCGAGAAATTGAAAATCAGGTTTCCAACCAAGGAGGAGTCCGAAAGCAGGCCTTCATTCGGTGTCTGCATTTCACCTCTAAGTGTCCCCACCACTGATTGATTTAACCGTCTACGTGCTTTCAGTCTACGTGGTATTTTAGTGTAGAAAGCAGCTTTCGGTTCGTGTACAATTTTCCAAGTGGTGGAAGAACCCTTGGCCACGTCAAAATTCCATTTAGCACGAAAACGCTCCTGATCAGCACGAATAACTTGATCCAACGTTTGTTGCACCATAACTCGCGGCGCGGTATCCTGAAATAATTGACGACAAAATTTGGCAGTTAAATTGGCTGCAGGAGCGGCCATATTGCCTAGTCCACGCCTTCTTCTTGTTGCACTTGAGGTAATGTGGAGGGCAAGTGCGCTGATATGCGCGTGTAAACGAGCGTGCGTGCGTACGTACGTGAGAGACGAGCAACGCGTGCAGAGAAAATATGCACGTAGAGCATGCGCTTGCGTTTATATTGATGCCATGGTGCACAAGGCAGACGTTCAACCAATAGCACCACAGGAGGCACGCAATTGGTCCGCTTGTGGCTCATGCCAGGCACGCGCCAGCCCGGCTAGCCGACTAACTGACTCACCTGTCAAGTGGAAACAAAGCGCACCGTTTGGATGTCGCACTTTGATAAATCACTTCCCCCGTATAAGAGCATATAAAAACATCTACAATTTTACTGGTTTGTTGGTGCCACGTTGTCAAATAGGGAACAGAAGGTACTTTTTTTAGTTTGGGGTCTTGCAAACTTTCGCACATTAATTTCTCACCGCCTAGTAAAGATTGCGCAACAAGACCAAATTTGAAGAAATTCCTGCCTAAATAATTGCATAAGGTAAAAGCGTTAACAAATGTTGATTCTTGATCTTCTTACCGCCAGTAGGAGGTCTAAGTCACGTAATCTGAGATCAGTAAAATATAAAAGAGTTGTACACAACTTTAATTTAAGCTCAGCCCCCTCCTTCCCCAAAAAAATGACTAGAAGACACCATTTGAGGCGCTTGAGGCATGGTTAATGCAAGCTTCTTGTGCCAGACAAGAAGGGTTGTAACAGTTGCTAACCTAAAGAGCGCATAAAAGGCGCCTGTCCATAAAATTCCAACCCTAGCGTGTGGAAAGTAGATTTGCGAGACATAACCTTCATTCACATTGCGAAAAGAAGCCAATGACTGTGAAGTTCGGAGTGGTTTTATGACTGAGTGGCGTGGTAGTGTTCCGAAACCCAATTACAGTCGTCAATCATCTTTGATTGCGTTAAGCAAATCACTGATGCTTGTTCACTTGAGGCTGCAGCAGGTGGCTAAATAACTGTTAAGCCTTTAGTTTATAAAGACGGGACTTTCACGAAATTGTTTGATTCCTAACACTACTAGTCTATTAATGCGGTTTCTGATACCAATCGATGATCGTCAAGGCCAACGTGATTTACTACTTAAATGAGATAAGTAGGCATTATATGCCTCTGGAGAAGTATCCTGCGATAGGGAATGAATAGGAAAATATAAGTAAAATGTCCTTATTATGTGCTTCAATTTACACCAACATCCTTCGCAAAACCTCATTAATGGAGCTTATTCGGATCATCGGTTATTTATAGTGATCTCACGCTGGCATCATTATTGAAAACCGCTACCGGAATCCCTCATATTTAAGGACATTTGGAAGCTTCTCGCCTTAAATTGAGTTGTTTGTTCTGCGACGACAGGTAAACATATCAAAGTGGTCAGATGCTCCGAAAAGTACCAAAGCTTATTTAGTGGATTTGACAATTTATTTGCAAAAGCCTTGTTGAGCCTCCTCGCTTTTTTCCTTCCAAGGTAGACCCAGAAGTGGATAAGGGTCGAAAATTTCAATTACAGTACTAAGAAGATTCAAAAAAGGAAAACAACATCTAGCTTGTTCCTGCTATTCCAGTGTCTAATTAATATCTGAAAAGTTTGGCAATGGGAGGTGCTTAGTACACCCGAACCAGCCAAGGACATCCAAAGATTGAGTGCAGCCGGTATTTTCACAAAAAGAATCACCTCTTGCA
Source organism: Echinococcus granulosus (assembly GCF_000524195.1). Classification (NCBI taxonomy): domain Eukaryota; kingdom Metazoa; phylum Platyhelminthes; class Cestoda; order Cyclophyllidea; family Taeniidae; genus Echinococcus; species Echinococcus granulosus. The sequence goes on along the minus strand of NW_020170461.1, from coordinate 215,028 downwards.
TATTTTCATTACAAATTTTACTTCGACCAGCTCTCCAGGATCAGAAGTTTTACGTGCTGTTATAACATATGTAGAAATACCGGCCAAGACTGTGGATTTAAACCCTCAGGACAGATGTACGACCGACTTCGAAACATCTGCATCGGACTGTATTGTGTTTGAAGGCTTTTTCCGATCCAAGTAGATGTCTACGGAGTCTATGCCTTCCTTCATCATCACACGGACACAGTGAGATGGTTGCCTGACAGCTTGATTAACTTCGACTGAACTGAACTGATCTATGACATGTCCGCCGGCTGCCACCGTGCGACGGTGAACTGAGATGAATGCCAAGACAGCTTTCCATGTAGGTGAAGCAAAGTACACTCTAGAATAGTCTACTAACAAATTTTTCTAAGCCCGTTTCTCCAGATAGTACTTAAGACTTGAGGTGGGTGAACTGAAGGTCTTTCCGAACGTGACGCATCCACCTTCAAATCGTACACGATTCATTCCTTGATTTCTGATGGTCCCTTCTACTACCCCACCTCCTTTGAATACCTTTTTTCCAGCTCTGCTACCACGTTAAGACCGGTTCGCGTCTCGGACAGGCTAGAACCACATCCACGAGGTTCATTCAGCTGCCAATTTATGCTAAGAGGGTTCAAAGCAGGCAAGAATTAGCAGAGAGCGGGCAAAGCGTACCGTGCAAACCGATAGAAGGTGCATCTGCCTGTACCTTATATTGCTTGACAAGTAGGTCATAAGTCATTACGAATAGCTAAACCGGAAATTGCACGAACTTTCCCGCTCAAGCAATACCCACTTTTCCCAACATACAGAAGAGTTGAAAAATCAGCATCATTGGCCGAGTCACCAACATAAAGGTCGATCCGAGGAAGCTAAAGAGGTCTCCACAGTCCCGTTCGAGGAGAGTTAAGTGAGCTACGTGGTACAAGGAAAGATCAAATACGAGGACTTGGAACTCCAAAGATTGTTATGCATCTCGCAGATTACAGTGGACTCAATTCGCTAACAATCTGTTGAAGCTCCATTCCACCAGTGCTGAAGCTATATTAGACCAGAGCAGACTGAAAAGGCCACTGAGGTTATGTATATAGGTGTTGAAGAGAGCCGTTGAACCGAACACTCTCAACAAAGATAATCTTTCCCACTAAAGCTCTGATTATAAAAAGTCGGATTTGGAAAGGAATATTTCAATCGAATAGTAAAAAGGGCGTTACATTTACACCCCCGATTAAGCAAGCTTTTCAGTCTACCAAGTTTCGATTCCAAATCTGGTGAGAAGGCACTCTGCCCTTTTCGTCCGTGCTACGAATCCATCAGACCTTTGGGACACTCACACTGAAACCGCATGCCCGATAGTGGCCTCAAAAGTAACTGAAAAACTACATTGGTAGCAGTGAGATTGGGTTTACTCAAAAACTCTTGTCATTTAGGAACAATATGCCAGGTTAGACTGTTACACACATTGAGCATCATAGGCCAAACCCGGAGTTATATTAGCACCCGCAGACCTGCATTTCTCGATTTTTACAAAATAATAGTATGCATTACCAAAAGAATGGAGAAATCACAATCGTCAGGACATAACCCAACCTATGAATGCTGTCGACTGGTGGTATGATTTGCAGGGCAGAAAGAAATGAGCTAAGGAAAAGCCAAAACGGAACGAAAATAAAATAAATCATTTTTTAACGTATCACTAATGGTACAATCTTCTTTATTTCCATAAATAAAAGTTTTGCTAATAAACAACAGCTTTCCGGGTATTATTATGGCACTCATTCCCTATCAATATTCGACTAACAATGATAATAATCCCAAAATCATATCTACTTTTCGCTAGATTCTTCTCCAAAGGGTGCAAGAGTAGGTGGGGGTGGTGGGGGCGGTGGAACAGCAGGGGAGGTAGCTGGAGTATCTGCCTCAGGTCGTAGAATCACTTGGCGCCTTGACAAGCCGTCTACCTCCACGACCAGATATCGGTAGACTAGTTCTTTGGAATCCGTCTAGATGTGTCAGCCAATGAAAAAAAGAGAACGATGGTGCACATTTATATGTACTTGCTACTGATGATAGTGTTTCCTCATTACTTTGTAGTGCGAAAGTAATCAGAGGCGAGTATGTCTACCAGTTATCACTAAAGCTAATGGAGCATTTCACATGAAAGAAAGCACAAAGAAATCAAAAAATAACCTGATTAAATGGCGCAAATCTTTTGTACAATTAGAAGGCAGAAAAAGCGAAACTTTGGAAACGACCAACCTCGTAAACTTCAAGGTGAACAGTGCCGGAGGCATAGGCACCCTTCAAGTAGAAGCGCAAAGCCATGTGCTTCTTTCCGTTACTGTCAAACCACTCTGAAGATCTATTTAAGAGCAAAATCACAAATCCCCATAGAAAACAAATGATGAAAACACTTAAAAGATTGAACTTACGCAATTTGAGTTCGTCTACCGCGACGAGTGGATTCCCCACAGCCAGTGATTGGCTCACCTAACAAGTCGCGAACGCGAGTATCGCTGATACAAATTGCCAAGGCCTCCTCATAAACACGAGTGGGACTTTTAGTGGAAAAGAGTTCATGCACAATAACGTAGAAAATGAAGCCTGAAGGAAAAGATGATGAGATCGGCTTAAATAGACCAACCTGTGAGTGCTATACCACCAACAATGACGGTGGAGTACCATGCATCACTAGCACTTTGTTTGACTACAACAATTTATACAAACGTAGAGAAAGTAGAACCTTTTGTTTTGATAGAAACCGGTGGTGGAGTATCAGCAGAAAACTTAGGAACAAGCTTCTTAGGCGATTCCTGGGAGGAATCCTGGCGAAGTGAGTGCGATGTAGAAAAGGATATCAAGGCTCTACGTAGGACAGACTTGTTGAAGCTCGTCAGCTTATGCGCAAGAGCCATTTCATTGGCTGCTGGGAGTTGGGAGCTCTATTTTGAAGATACGCTGTTTTGAATAGAGAACTAAAGTAACATAGGCCCATTTGACAAAATAACAAAAACAATGTCAAACGACTGTTTAAATCCGCAGATAAAACTTTTACTAATAAAACAGTCTGTTTTTTAGGGCGTGTTACCTAACTCCAGCTGCCACAACTTTTATAAAAATACTTTTGCTAGAAATCAGAATATAACAAATTATTAAATTAAGGTGAAATAAGAAAGGAATAACTTCTGAGGAACTTTTTTACGCCAATTGCTTACCCAAACCAGCAGCTATCACTGCTCACCGGACTCCTGAAATACACAAGATTTGGAATACAAAAGTCTAGTACAAAATCTACTTAAGTGGAACTCTCATGATTCACTATTACTTCAGGCAAAATTTGGGGGAAGAATATACTGACTGCAATGTCATATTGAGCTATTTTGCTCTGTACTTGTTGAAATAAATTAAATATCTTGGGAATGAATGGAAGTTGACCCTCAATCTGCCGAGCCAGTCTGGATTTGAGTACCAATGGAGCAGTCCTTTGTTACATGTCAGCATAAAAACCGGTAAATGAATTGGAATAAAGTGGGATAAATTGGGGAATTCGCAAATGCGGGTAAAGTTAAATTTGAAATCACCAAAATATTTCCGATTCAAGCTAGTCGCACATCACCATGCATATTTAAATTCCCAATCAAGAACACCCCGGTACTTCTAACTTCGATTATAATTCGGTAGCTTTGACATTTGGCAAATGCTAGGAAAAGTGCCAGAGCTATGTCGCCTTGAGTTAATGGCTAGTAACTGTTAGTATCTACTGAAAACGTACCAGAATTACAGTTACGAGTCCCAAAATCAGGTAGTAATTCCAAAATGTCGCTGTCAAAATAATATGCTACAGCCAAGACCTTGGGGAATTCGAATTGATTTATCTCGACTAGTGGGTTAGTAGATACGATTGAATCCCAAATAATTTGAAAGTAAAGCGCCAGGGGCTGAAAAAGTTCAGATTCTGTGTGGTTTATTTTGCTACAATGACTTGTTATAGCATGTGATGACCTGTAAAGTGCAGGCCATTGTTTGTGTGCCTAGATTAATATCGACGCGGTACCCTTCATTAGGCCCCCTTCCATCTCACCTTCTTTTAAAGGGTCATAAAATATCATCTAAACCAGACTACGGGAAAACAATTACCTTAGAAACAGCTTGGATTTTTGGATCAAGCAGTTGAACGTCCTGTTCAAAATTTACCCATGAAAAGTGGCTGCAACCTTTCCTGACATTAGCCAATCACACGAACACACTGGAAATGTTGTGGACAGCTGGGAGGCAGGGATGAGGTAGAAGCAGAGATGGCCATTTCTAAAGTCTTTTTTCTCTGGCGAAGAAAAAACGATCGTTAGGCACATTAAAAATTTACGAGGTCAAGAAAAGGTTGTAGATCCAGCACTTGTCTGAGGTTGATTTGCGTGGTTTACCATATAGAAATCTCGTACCTCATGCTTGTGTTGTATAGATTGAATTCCGAGAAAAATTATTCATTTTAATTACATTTACACAAGAGAATGCGTTAACCTCTTTTGGTAAGGTGGATAAGCTCGAATAACCCGAAAGGGAAGGTATGGCAGAGCGTAACGAAGGTCACCGTACCTGTGCTTTCAAACCAACCTCGACAGGTTACATCAGGACAATTTTCTGGTTACCTATCACCCTCTTATTGCACCGTTTTTGTCGTCCGCCAAAAGACCATCTTCAAGTGTTTTTGTAACCCCAAATGACTGAGCCAAGCTATTCCTAGTTCAAATTGGTCAAAAGAAAATCACTCAATTTATTTACAATCAGAAATAAAGAGGGGGAGGAATGACTCTAAACACATCTATCGCTGGCTATATTGCAAAAAACTATGTCCTCCTCCAGTCTCCGGCAGAAATGCCCTTGACCCCATTGATGAATGCCGTTGAAGGTACTTTCGAATAAGCCGATCATCATGCCTGCCAAGACTGCCAAATCGTTGAGGCTCTGGTTGCTCTACAGATGTCTTCTGGCTCCACAATGAGATTCGGCTCGCACCCAGATCCGTCACTCGCTCACTTTGTACTCCAGTGTTGCCTGCTGTTACTCCTGGGTAAAATTGAGATGACCTCCAGGTACTGAAGCCTCCGTTGTCGTAGTCGTTCTGGGAGGGGTTGAAGGTTCCGCTACGATTGCGAGTGCGGGAGGATCGATCCATGGTGCCGTAGACGGAGACTGATGGTTGTGATGGAAGGGGTGAAGGAATGGGAGAGACCATGCGGTCAACTTTGGTGGAGGGTTTTGTGGATTCCATTTGGTTGGTGAGGGGACAGAAGAATGACCTTGTCGAGTTGGTAAAAGAAGATCGCCGTTCACCTGAAATTGACATAAAATGAAGAAGTTGATCAGCAGGTCTCTTTTATAGGCAGATTTTTTGGCTATCCACGGAGCAGGTAGCTGATTAGCCACTCATTTATTAGGTCATCCATCTATCCTTTTAATCGGTCATCGACTAATTTACTAACTCAACCGCTTTCTGAGTCAACTACTCAGCCATTCACAAGAGAACGACCCCGAAAAGCCGACCCAGAAGCACCCAATAATAATAAAAAACCACTGTCACTAAAGTCGCTGCAGCTGCATGGCGTAATAAAAATGTCTTGAGGCAACATCTGGATAAATATATGGTCATGGCTGCTTACCATTTGAGTTCCCAATTTATTGTCTCAAAATTTCAAGAAAGTTTTTCCATTTACTAAAATGAATCGACGCCAGCTTTAGAATTATTCGTTATGCCCCATAAAACAACCAACCAATCAAATGAAAGTTGGGATAAACAACGCACCAATCAGCCACTAAGTGGTAGTTGAAGGGAAACGAAACAGCACAGATGTGAAGCACTCTCTTTGATACACACATGTGTGTACCGCAGTGGACAGCAAAAGTCTAACCCAGTCCAAAATTTGACTTGGCAGTGTGAGTACTTTGGGTCACAGTCCCCAATCCTGTGGATACTGCAGTCAATAGCTGAGGCGTTTCATCTCCTTTACTCAAAGTGAATGTCACCGTACCACGGTCAAATACAGCGGACCTCAAGCATAATCCTCACGCCAATCAACACCAGCTAAGCGAGGCAGTCATTCAAGAGGTCAGCTGAACTGCATGGGAAGGAGGGGATGACAACTCCTGTCAAACGGCATTTGAGAACTCCCTGACTTTGTGACGCACCATAAATTAAATGGTCCTCTTAACGTCTGTAACATCTACTTGTTTCAACCCTCCAATTCTTTGTAACTGGGCAAGCTGCCAGCAAAAGTACGCTTCGTGCGTGTAAGGTTTACCCATTTTTACATTATCATCGGAAAACGAGAGGGTGGAGGAGGATGGGAGGGCAAAATGAAAGGAGGGGAGTAGGGGAGAAGGCGAAGTATTAATTAATATGTTCCATGTGTGCTATATGACCAGAAACATCTGCTAATCCACTCCTTTTTGTACTTTATCATGAAAGTTACCACTGTGGGATGGAGAGAGCTACTTAAGTTAACGCACCTTGTGTCAAACAGCAGGGCACCGAGAGGTCCCTCTAGGACAGGGTGACAAGTAGCGCGGGTGGCACAAGCTGCCATCCACACAACCAGTAGCCAATCACGGAGGCATGGAGATTCTCATTATTACTACCGGCCGACCGTTTTAATCTGACGAATGCAGGACACGCCAGACACAGATTCAATTCATGGCGAAAATCACCCCAACCGAGACAATTTCGAGTCGAGGTCGATGCTGTGGAGGCAACTTCCGCTTGCCTCTAAGGACAGGCACTGCCACAACAGAAGGAGTCCACGGTCAGCTGTGCATCGGAAAGCACTGGTCGGCGGATGTTTGTTGACGAGGCATTAGGCAGCTACCTGGTCCATATTCAGTCACCTGGAGTGGCTGGTTACACTCACCCATGATCTAAGATGATATTGGTGGTATATCACTCCAGTGGTTGCTCACCTCCTCACAACGTTATTCTCCTAATAGCGGTGAGCATTTGGTACGAAGGCAGGCAAGTAACATCACTGAGGAAGTGAGAATATTAGGTGACGTGAAGCGACGTGAGTTGAGATGAGTGACGTCCCGTTGGCTACACTCTTAACTGAAAGCGAGGCCCTGTAAAATCTTCCCATCCAAAAGCAAGTTGACCATGTCTCCAGATGCCGTATTTTGTGTAAGTGCCGGAACGGTATAGAAACACACTGCGACGTTTCTTGAACTATTATGCCGTGGCAGTGGGAACATCTGGGTAAGCTGTAGCGCCTCATCACATCCCCTCTCCCCACCTTACACCCTCTCTCATCCCTTCTCCTTTCGCACCACCACCATCCCATTTACTTACCCAGATCACGACGACTCACAGTCCCTGTGTACGTGTACGAACCACCGTAACAAGGCCATTTACTGACACTTGTTGACCTCTCATCTTGATCTTTCACTGCTTTACGTTCATGTTACGTCACTACACTTCACCTCTTCCAGTGGCTAATGATAATCATGCCGTTGGCACAACCGAGACCTTATGGTTAAACAAGCTTGACTGACTCTGTAATGACTGAAAAGACCACCAACGCCACCAAGGCCATCAGAGCAGAATCCGCTGTTTTCAGCTAGCGTCACAGAGACGACACCACGAGGTAACCAGGTCATCCACTGCTACAGGCTTTTCATCTTCGCAGAACCGTTCACCGTTACGATGTAGCAATTCCTTTCCATTTGAGGAAAAAGCCTGCTACCCATCCACTCCCATTTCGCTTTCTCAAAAACCTTTTGGTGCTGATACCACAGAACCTCGTCGTCGTCATCGGCATATCCCTTTCCACACCACTTACATTCCCCCCAAATGTCACTTCTGCTTCATACAGAACCCTGTGACTGTCCAGTGGCTAAAGAGAGGATGATATTTACTTCGGGAAATATAGGCGCTGAAGTACAGAGGCTTTTCCTCCTTCCCTCTTCCTTTGCATCCTCCATGGTTCACTAATCCTCAATGTTTCTGTTGCATCCTATTATACCCATGAAGTCCAATCGACCACTGCATGGACGTCGGGGGATATAGGTCAGTGTAGTTCACTCAGTAAGTGGGTGGTATGAGGACAGGCTACGATGTGTTTAGCCGCCCGACAGGGACACACAAAATCAGTTTCTCCATGCGGAGTAGACGCTGAACAATTTGACATAGGAGCAGGAAGTGAGGAAGAAGGCATTTGGGAGTGTTCCAAGTGTGGCATATAGGGGACATTTGCTCTGTTACTTCCACCACTTTTCCAGTTAATGTGGATGCCCACAAGTTGTTTTCTCGATCACCATAAGAAGTACTGCTGAAGTTCTCCTTGACACGTGACTGCTAGTCCTGCCCTTTGGATAATGTAAGATCCCCCTGAACGTGATGTATCTACCATTGAGCCATCCACCTTTCTCCTCACCACCTCCCTTCTACAATTTTTGGGCCTTGCCTATCCCACCGAGATTCGTTTTCTCTTCGCGCGTTCATCGACAAACAGATGGGAGTCTTCATTGAGCGAACGAACAAGCATCTCATTAGTTGCTTGAATCCAAACGATCCACTCACTGTTCGCACTATCCTACACTACCTCCCACTGCCACCACACACAACGACACACTTCCAAGGCATGTATCGGCACCTCACTCCCAACGGAGTACACTTGCTGTGAATGTGGTGGACTCATTGGAATCTGATCACCTGCTGAAGGCCAAACATAAGTTACGTCTGAGATCTACCTCATTAATGCGACTCAAAGATGTGCCAGAATGTCTCCTTTGACAACGACCATTATTGGTGAATCAATGGGTGTGAAGAAAGTGTCATTCGTGTAAGAAAAAGCAAGACTACACACCTCACACCACGTACCGCCCCAAAGATGACCCATGACCTCATGTTCGCATCGATAAGACAGAAATAACTTACGTGGGCGCTCCAGTTGTGCCGGCAATCTAGGCGAAAGACCTCTGAACATTCCTGGACCGGTGTAATGATGCGGCGGCTTCTTCTCACTGTCTGGCATTGCAGATGTCTCCCTTTTGCGTTGACTATTTCGCAATTCATGTTGTGCTTGCTGGCCTCCCTCAGCATAGATGCTTCTACGCGTTGGAAATACCCACTTTCCACGCTGGCCACCTGGCCCATCTTCATCAATTGACGAAGAACCATCTGCTGGAACGGCAGCATCAGGAGAAGTGGAAGACGATGATGAAGCAGAAATTCGTGATAGTCGTCGAAAGGGTGTTACTCCACGTGTGGCAAGAATTTTGGGTGGTTCTCGAATCTGTGGAGGACGTGAAACCTCCTCATTCTTATTATTTCTTCCCTCCTCCACTTGTTGATTAGATGTGACACAGTACTTCACTACTGATGGTTGAGGATATGGACGAAAGTAGGTCAGGGGTGAGGGTGGATCCTGTAGATTGATCAGTCGTCCTCCAGAGGGCTTTCGAATTCGTTGCAGTGTCATGGATCTCATTTCCACTTGCTTTCTTCGATTTTCCGCTTTACTAATGGCTTCATCAACATCACTACCGGGAGGAGAGATGTCATGTGCAGATCCCTTCTTAGGGATTACTAAACTAGGCTGTCGAACGAAGCTGGACCTAAAGTTGCCCTCAGTAGGGCTGTATTTCAGTGGTGGAGAAGGTGGCCTATTGGTGATGTCAGCACCTTCTTCTGGATCACAAGGAGTTTTGATTGGTAGACAGGGGTGCAACATACTCTGGGATCGTAATATGATCCCTCTGGCGGGAGCATGACACCGTAGGTTGGGTGGTCTGTACACAGACTGCTCCTGGTTACCCTGTTCTAGACTGTTTTCGTGGAAGCGGACGATATTTTTGAGGCTTGAATATGACTGGCCAGTCCTCTCCGAGGTTTTAGGGTAATTGGATTGATCGAGGACAGGTTGAACATGACTAGGTAAAAGGTCCTGAGGTGGTGGAGAAGGCAGAGGAGGCGATGGAAGGGGGAATGAATTGGAGTCACTCAAACTGATCTGAGGCTCTTCGAAGAGGGAGTTTGTTCGGATGAGTGAAGAATGGCGATGCTGGGGGTTCATCGGCGGTCCTCCTGATGGATAGCGTTGTCGTGAGTGGATTGGATCTTCGAAACGGCATTTCAAAAAAGAAGCAAACAATAATCAATTCAAACGTGAACGAAGTATTCTATCATTCTTAACCATTTAGTCCATTTTATGGAAAGGGTGGCAACCTCTTGCCTAAGATCAACTCTTAAGTGAAATTCTCCTTAGCTTCGGGATATTTTAAAATATTTTAAAAGATTGAAGCTGTTAATCTATTCACCTGAAGACAACTGTTGTCGTTGAGTGTCTTTGGCCACCTTACGAAGGGGAAAAGCAGATCTATTTCTTATTTCTTCTAGAATGTTCTCCTGCAGCCGCCGCAAATTTCCATCCATTTGATTCTCCACAATGGAGACCTTCTTGAAGCTTCCTCTCTCACCTCCAGCTCGTCGTAACATTTGGAGGAGCTCAAAGGCCACTAATGAGTGTAACTATAAAGTCTAGCGTTGACCCACCCCCTGTCCTAGTCAGTGATTGGTTTCTGAGGTTCTAGAGACGCACTTGAAGAGGCTTGCGTAGATGTGAGGTCAGGACTACGGGAATCAGGTCGTTTGGGTGTTGTAGATGTTCGCAATTAATAAGGTATCATTTTGACGACTTGTGTTGAAGCAGAACAACTTTTTCTTTTCCTTTTTTCTTTATCTACGGAGAAAACATCCTTGGCAAAGGTCGAGCAAGCCGTCCTTCCGACCTGACGGTGTACAGTGCTGGGTCTTGGAAGGAAACCTACTGCCACATTTTACATTAGCCCTCAAATCATGTTACAGGCAGGTGAGGATCCTTGAATCAAGGGCATCTTGCATCTGAATAGAATTGTATTTGAATTATTCTGTGGTTGGATCAAATTCCATGCTAAGGTCATTGGATGTCATGATTTCTCAGGTGTGATAACGTTGTTTGAGGTGGTGTTCAGCTGTAGTCCTATTGGCTGGTCATTGGGACAGACTAACGTTCAGATGTGTTGGCATGGAAAATATCCCTCGAATTTCCTTAGGCTTGTTTTGACTTCGTCTCCAGTGTTTGATGAACTGGAGGGTTTAACTTTACCCATCTTTGTCATCAAAAAAGAATTCAATTCGTTGGATTAACCACCGCCACAACCTATCAATCCCCTCTCATCTGACAGGATACGAGGCTGCTACTGGTTCGATTCGGATAAAAGTTTGGCTCATAGAAACCAAGAAGAATCCGACCCTGATGCCCAACTGTTAATTCCCTTATTCCTAGCTTCACTATCAAGAAGAGGTCAAAATCACCTGGAAAGGTATGAATGAGAGGAATATAAAGGTTTGGGAGAGGGCAACATCAATCAACCTTCCTCCTCTTTTTTCCGTTGTTGGACTGCTTAGAGGTCTTGCAGCCCATCATAAGGTCCACCTCTACCATCTGGATTAAAGTAGGTAAACTTTTTTGAAACCAAGTTCCAGAAAGTGGTACTCCTCTGGAAAGACAAAGGTAAAGCCAGATGGAAGAAGGTGTGGAGGCTAAGCTTCAATTGCTTCTGGGGTTTGAATAGCACTACTTGTTCAGTTGATGGTTGGATTGCCTTGGCTATCCTGACCCACTTCAGCCACTTGACGGCAAGCTCTCATTTCAGCCATTTTGCAGTCGACCTCTGCAGTTATTGAAGCGATTCTTGTTTGGACCTAGTGGAGACCACATCAGCTAAATGACAACGCTAGCTTTAGGTCTGTAAGGAAGGACTTCAGTTTCTACTCTTGTATGAAGAAAGTATTCCTGTTGGTGATAAAGGGCTCCTTTCCTCTTCCTCTCTTGCTCTCAGACTTCAAAGGATCTAGCGATGGTTAAAAAGAACGTTCATTTTTTGCGGTCTCTCCAAATGTGTCAATTGCGACTTTTCGGGAAAGTACTTGAAGAGTGATGAGCCTATTTGAATTCGAACCTGAAGTGTCAGTGACAGAAGGAAAGAATAGGAACAACGGAAACCGGTCCACTTCTCATTTGTCCTGTAGCCATCTGGAGAGACTGCGGCAGCAAGACGAAGTAACGGCGTAAATGTATCACGCTCTCTGTTTACTGATAAACGGAACAAAGAGGCCTTCCGGGCGAAGATGTCCAGAACTCCTACCTGTAAGCTAATGACTGATGTGAGTGAAGTGACAGAGCCAAAAGTTAGCTTACATTTTTCGTTAATTTGTGGAGGAAGAGCCAATTTTGCATGTCACCAAGTAAGTGGGTTCCGTCGCATGTATCTATACCACAGATGATCGACAGGCAGGCACCTATGACTGCTTGGCCAGACAATTAGCTGTTAATTCTTCACGCCTTTCACGTAAGTTGTGAAGGTTGGCGTCTTTGAGGAAGGCCTATTTGGGGGCTGATTGACAGACAGACAAGCAGGCAGACAGATAGCCAGACAGAGGGAAATGTTTGCTGAGACAGCGAACCACCAAACAAACACCTTATTGGTTGGCTGGCTCCAACTTCTCCACTCACTATTCGCACAACCTTGCACGTATCACCACTACCGCCTCAGTCACAATGGACTGCCTTACTATGCGCGTGTGTGGTGGATGGCAGACGAGGCAAGTGGACTCACTGAGGCTGGATCACCTGTTAAAGCCAAACCCAAGGTTACGGCTGAGATCGTTCTCACCAATACAGCTCGAAGATGTGGCAGAACATCTGCTTGAGAAACATCCATGACGGGTGAGGCAATCAGTAAGATCAGTGGAAAGAAAGTGTATTTCATCATGCGTGAGGGATGGGTTTGAACAAATTCCATTCAGCATAGCAACACAGAAAAATAAGAACACTTTATTTTTTTGCTCACATGAAACAAACAAGAGGGGGAAGTAAGAGATATTTCGCTTTCGCATCCAGCCTGTTTGGGAGTTATCCAACATCTGGCATCACAAAGTCCTATTATGAGTAGAAATGATGACTGACAGAAGTTTTTTTATTCCTCTGGCTTTATCTTGGGTGGTGGGATCAGGTATGATGATCATCTTGCAGGAGAGACGCCTCCACCGCCTCCATCAAAATCAACTGCTGGCGTGTTGACCTCATAACTGATCTTTACTATGGCCTCAAAAGGCCCTCAGTTCTTGGACAAGCA
>NW_020170461.1:190446-201758 GCF_000524195.1 Echinococcus granulosus | reverse complement strand
GGGCATTTATGGCTCCGCTTGTGTACTTCAGCTGGGTGGCACAGCCTCTGGGCCATGCTGGTAGCCCCAACCCAGCCTCTCCGTACGTCGGCAATAGTTTTTTCCCTAGTTTTATGACTTAGTCCACCTTTAGGAAAGACGCGGTGTGCTACAGAGAGCAGTGAAAGTGAGTAAAAGGAAATTTAAAGTGATGGTAAATGGAAGGAAATTCGACGATTAAGCCTCGAGTTTAAAAGGTCCGTCACCTTCTGAATTCTTATCCTTCTCTACCGGTATATATAAGTCCAAATTTTAGCTATTTTTGTGGTTTTTATTCCTGAGTAGAACGCCTAAGTCCAATCGGAACTTCCTAATTTACACACACCAAAATTAAATCCCACCGTAGCGGTGCAGTCATATTGTGCTACCAGCTACTACTGAACAGGACTGCACCTATCACGGGCCAGTGCTGTTCGTTCCCATCACTATTCGAAGTGCCAGGTAGCAGTAATCCCTGAAATTGTAGGGGATGACAAAGTGAAGATCTCTACACCGACGGATATCTACTTCTATCTACGGACATACATTTTAAAGCGGAGCATATCAAGAGTGTGGAAAGTTTGTCCCCTTAGCAGTGTCAGTAGACATTTTAAGAGCATCTATACGGCAATCAGTAACAATCCTGATTACGTTAGCTAAAAGCCTTCCACCGAAGCAATATGTCTTATGACAATTCAGTTGAAGTGTAAAAATTCGGTTCCTGGATGCCTATTGCGAAATCCCACCAAGAGGTCGTTGAATGCAAATTTCCTACTAGCCAGCGTACGTTTGACACAGCAATGAACTGATGGACCGACATATTTAAGAAGGACAGAGGTTTCTAAACCACACCCCTGTATTTGGAGGAGCCTGGGCACGTGTTTCTCCTTTGGAAGTGGAAGCGGTAGAGGCATTCAGCACCATCGCCTAAGTGTAGTTTGCTGCTCTAGGCCCAGTCAAAACTTTGAAGGTACTAGTCAAAGGCGTGGATCAGTCTAGAGGTGGACAATAGTGTACTATCAACAGTCCCCCATTGATGTGAACAAATTTACACGAACGGTGTTTGTACAAATCAAATAAATATTTTCGAAAAGTTTAATAAAAATAAAAGTTTATCTGGTATCTCTTGATATTAAATAAAGACGGGTTATTTCCGTTTATTAAACTGATGGAACAACTACATAAGGTCAAAAATCCCCCATTTTCACTCGCTTTCAAAATCTTTGGGATAGATGGAGAGACAAGGGGAGAGGGATAGAGATAACATTATGTAGAGATTGAATTGTTCATAACAAGAGATAGTTCATGTTTGCTTTAAAATGCGATAGAACTCCTCAACAGGGGAAGGGGACGCCAGGAGGAGGAGGAGGAAAACATAGCACAACGCTGCTATCACTGAGTAATTTTTTCACGGTAGATTATTTCATCCGCGCGTTTATCAACCATGAGAAGTACTGTCGATACGAGGAGAATGAGGATACCGGCTACACCGATAAACAGCGCGTAGCCTGGAGTAATTTCACCACCGCCGTGAGTGTGACCCTCAGGTTGGAACTAATAAAGGGGAAAAAGGGAATAAATATGATCAATGGATGTGGCATTTCTCTTTTTTCTCCTCCTAAAGTGGTAAATTTAAGGCTTCCTCTAAGTTGACAGTTGCCACGCACACCGGATGCGATTCTGCCTTTGCGGTGGTGACATGGAGCCTTTCTAGGCTCACTCATGTCAACGACCTCCCAGTTTGTCTGTACGTCTTTTGCTTTAGATCATCATAGGTACCTCGGATACCAAATTAATAGGCAGTGGAAGAAGGCTTGAAAGCTTCAAGCGCGTGTGGCTCAGTAAGCCAAGAAAACCTCACAAAATCTACTACGTGATGTGCATCTACCGTGTGGTGCCAAGTCACTCTAGTGGTGCTGCGGGGAGGAGGGAGGCAGGGGAGGGGAAGGGAGGAGCGATGTAAAAAGAATGACAAGGGTGCATAACAGATGGATGTCTGACTTGGTTGCAGTTCTGTTTGATCGCTTGCCATTTGGCTTCCACACCGGGGGATACCGGTGGTCTGCTTACTGGTCCCTCACGCCACTCCCAATCAGCATTTATGATTAGCTGTATCAAATTACCAGCAAATGTACTTTTTTCTCTTACATAAACCAATTTTTAGCCCATAAAGGCCAAAACTTTATGCATTTCTTACTAAAAGTAAATAAAAATTTTGTTGCAAAAGCTTTTCACATTCCTACATCTCATGCCACGTGGCACATGGGCTTTTAATTCCTTCAAGATCAGGCATCAACTTGCGCATCTTCTGCACCAAAAAATGGGTTTATCTGACAGTTTTGACAAGCATATAAACCTAAAAAACAACTTTAAAATCCACAGATTGTGTAGGTTGGTCTGGCGGCGTAGTAGTAGGACATAAAATTGAGGATTTCCCTAACGCACTACAACGAAACTTGAAGTGTGGAGACTCAAAACAGAAACGGTTAAATGACATCTGCATTTGATGATGGACAAATGAAGTAACACTAGACTTTGATGTCTTAAAAGCCTTCAATACGGAGTTGCCTACTCTACTCACCGCAAAGCTTATCATGTAGATGAACGAACGATACCTCACCTCCTCATGCCAAGTCGCCACTACCTCAACACCATTCACGTAGACGCCTGGACAGCAGTGCGATGAGAAGAAAGAACGAAGTTTAAAAGCTCCTCAGAATGATGCTTAGTATTAGCTCCATGAAGGCGCTTCAAGGTGTCTCTGATCAGACGATTCTACTTCCCAGCAAGTGCTCCCGAATGGATGGAGTTGCATCAAATGTGTACAATGAATGCGTTGTAGAGCACCGCTTAGACTTGAGCAGTACGGAGTCTGCGAATCATCCTTCCTTACTCCCCAATGCGGTTTCCATAGAGGATTCGACCACTCGAAACCCATGAAATTGACTGAATGACTCACCGGCATTTTTCACGTCCTCAAGTTGAAGAATGAGCAAGGGGTTTGGGTTGAGAGGGAGGAAGGGAGGGGAGAGGATAGGGCTGGAGGGAACGCTCAAAAGGATGGAAGGAAGGTGGAGAAGGGGGCTATGTACCAGGCTGATGGTATGTCGTGGGTTATACCTCTCTCTTAGTCACATCAGTGTAGATTCTCGGCAAGGTCAGGGAAGACAGGAATATTACTGTCAAATGCCATCATGATGGTGAGTGAAAGCAGCATGAATTGGAGGCCTACGTGATTAAACAGGTAGGAGAAGAGGGGGGGAGGAGGGAGAAGGAGGGGAAATGAAAAAAAATGCTTACGTGGAAGTATGAAAGGGTTCTACGCGACATGACGACGCACCTCAGTCTTAACCACACCTGTGTAACTTATTGCGCATTCAGAGAAGACTTAAGGAGCGAAACTGAGGTATACAAGTTGTCTTTCTTGAGTGCCTCGCAACACATCAGAAAAAGCCAACAAAGCCTTGTCATCCCACAGAAACGCAATAGAATTCCAGAAATTTATGTTATGAAGTAACTGTAAAATGAAAAAGAAAGTAGCTTTCGGGAATTCAACTTGACAAGCCTGAAAAACTTGGCATTTTTCATGCTGTGCGGCGATCCGTGTGAAAGCATGTCTTTTGGCACACGAAAAAACGCCTCTACTAATGTCACAATGGAGGTAAGGCTCCTTGCAGCTCTCCTTTTATATAAAGTATATGAGGTAGCGTTTGAACTACCTTCCTCTTGACTGTCAAAAGAGCTTCTTAAATGACCTGCCACCAGTCACTGTTGAATGTCTCTACTGTGCTGCAGTATTTATCAGAGATTTCCACACCTGAAGGCAGTCCAATCGTCTCTACTGTTGAAGACGAAAAGCAACAAAATATTTGGTTGGCCTTGAGTGTTATCAAAAAAAGAGAGGAAATAATTCCTCCTTAAGCGTCTGTAAATCATGTAGCTGTAGCGTACAAAGAGCTTCACTGAGCCATAAACCAGGAAATAAACATTTTTTTTCAAAGGCTAAAGTAAAAATAGCCACAGTGACTCAAGTGAGGCGGACTGTGGTAGTTGAAAGGACAAAATACTGGACAAGTTTTCCTCAGATGTAGGGTGAGTCAAAAGTGGATAATATGGATGTTTGTCTTTAAATTTAGCTAGCGTTAAGGCAGACCTGATACCATCGAAGAAAAAAAAACAAAAGTAAACGTCCTAAACATATCAACAAAAGTAGATGATAATGAAATTTATCTTTAGACTGGCTCTCTCAAAATCCGCCTACTTTCGTTATCCAGGAAGCTTGACAGTGGTAATGCCATTGAACAGATGGAAGTCTAGAATGCATTAAAATCAAGGCAACTCTTCCATTTGTCTAGGAGACCTCACAAATTTGATCTATGAGAGGAGTCATCGAAAGCGACTCTGCTCAATTTTACTGCCGGAAACTACTTATTAAGAGTTAGTAGTAATGGTGTACCTAGGTATCGGAGAAGGCAGTCACACTAACGGTGACTTATCAAGTATCAAACAATTGAAGACTGCCTTTACCTCTTCTTCATTCTAGTAGGTTGAATTCTTGAGTATCCAGCGCCTGTCACAGCACACATCACGTACTTGTGACCCCAGCCTCGGATTAGAGAGTTGAGGGGTCACCTCACCAATGTGACTCTTCCAGCAACCAAGTTAGGTCAAAATTTCTCACAGTTTATGGTCTGCCTCAGCTACGTGTAAACGCTTCAAATTTATGAATAAAAAGAGCTGACTTACCTGTTCATCAGAAAATTGAATCAAGAAGAAGATTGGATGGATAACCAGACAAATTGTGTAGGTGATGGCTGCGACAAAAAACATCCCAACAGTGACATTGTACAGACGCCTCTTTGGAATAAGGGCATAGACTAACAGGGCCGCGATAAAGAGAATGATTCCCACAAAGAGAAATCCCATTCCGGATATTGCGAGGATCATGGAGATGATGAAGGGAACTGAAAGGCATCGATACTTTAGGCTGGGGCAGGTGTATTTACAATTTTCCGAGAGCTTTTTAACCTCAGAAGGAGTCTTAGTAAATAGGTTTTTTGTTTGCTGGTGTAATCGCTTGCGTTATCTACCAGCCTCATCCTAACCAATGAAACAGAAGCTTGTCGAGAATGGCACTTTATTGCTGAAAGAAAACAATCAAACCCAGCCACCTTAGTTTCCACCTCGCCACTATTTCCCATGTGATCATATAAATACTTTTTGGTAAGGAAAGGTGCAGAAAAATGCGGAGGATGAATGCAAGGCAGCACATTCCACTCTTTCAACCTAAGGAGTGTGGCGGTGGCATGTGGTATGAAGAGTACAGTCTTGCGTCTTCTAACACCAGTGGCACTTTCTTCTCACTGAGCTTATTGACGGCGTCACCAGTTACGCCTGTTCCTCAAGCTCACATTTTATCACACCTTTGAGATACATCGGAGAGGGATGTCTCAGCCTTCAACAGGTAATCCTGTCCTGTCTAAAGTCCACTACACACA
Source organism: Echinococcus granulosus (assembly GCF_000524195.1). Taxonomy (NCBI): domain Eukaryota; kingdom Metazoa; phylum Platyhelminthes; class Cestoda; order Cyclophyllidea; family Taeniidae; genus Echinococcus; species Echinococcus granulosus. The sequence goes on along the minus strand of NW_020170461.1, from coordinate 196,242 downwards.
CACACACACATGCAACAAGCGTAGTCCGTTGGGAGTAAATTGGTAGTGGTACTTGCCTTAGAAGTGGCAGTGTGAGGTAGTCTAGGGTAGTGCGAGTAGTGAGTGGATCGTTTGGAGCCAACCGACCAATCAGGTATTTGTTCATTCATTTGTTCATTTAACCAGCATTTCCGTCTGTCTGTCTGTCGATCAACTGGAGAATAGCCCTTTCCCACTGCCGAGTGTACTTTCATAGCAGACATGTAAGATGTGGCGAACCAGCAGCCAATTAACTGTCTTAGCTGTCTTGTAAGCATGCTGTCTGTCATCGGTGGTGTGGATGCATGTGATGGCACCCACTTACATGGTGGCATGCAACATTGTCTTTCTCCTTTCAAGTTGATGTGGGGGTAAACCAAATATTGGCTCTCTCAAGTCAGTTATAGATGTAAGGCGAAGCCAGTTTTTGTAAAGAGTTAAGCACAACTGGTAGGGCAGACAAGCTGGAAGAACACGAGGTTCAAAGTACGTGAAAGGCAGTGGAGACTACAAGGTAATGTCCTGAACAGAAACCCATAGTCCGGCAGAGGACGCAAGTCACTTCACCAAGTCGACCCGAAAGTTCCAAAAACAGTTTTATGTCTTTCTGATTTAAAATAAGCGACATACTGCAACTTCCGCATATTTTTTTTATAACTAGGAAAATGCAAAGCCCTCGGTGAAATCCTTTCCTTCTCTACAGTTACCTTCAAAACATCTTCAAATTTATCCGATTCTAATGATTTATTTTTTAAAAAATAGACCCGAAATTTCTAAAAAGCAATTGCCAAAATCTCACAAATAATGATGATCAAGTGCAAAAAATTGGGCAAAAGCGATAGCTCTCAAAGAAGCATCAAGCTTTGCCTGTTTTTACATCAGCAGAGAGTTTGATTAATTTCATAAAGGAGGAGGAGGAGGCGGCGGTAAGAAAAAGCGGCATCTTTTTAGCTATCTCCTCTAATTGATCAGTCGTCGCATTCTTCACTAAACAAGCGACTACCCACTGTGGTAATAGAGGCACTGGATTGCTGCAAAATCAACAGCTCGTCGGTTGAAACACCTGATGGGAAAAGAGGTGGGACGTTGTTTGAAAGGGGATACACTCTCCCTTCCTTACTCGAGTTAATAACGTGGTTTGTTGGAAAAAGAGGCAAGAGGTTGTTTTGTAATGCAGCCTCTTGGCTTTACTGGGATTTTTGTCCTGTAGCTCCATCAAGTGTTTTAAAAAGCTGTCACGGACTACCAGTCACTTAAATTTTAGTCTTTTCACGTTTACACGGTTTTGATCATTGACGCCTCACTGCCTCCTCTGTGTATCGTTACATCAGTGACGGAAGGTCTGAAGAGAAGGCTGGGTAGTAATGAAGTGAGAAAAGTTCTGAAAGTGAGACGGCGTGCCGATGACTAGCTCCACGACGGCAGGTGAATCGCGCTTGCCGTGGAGCGGTGCAGCGACCAACTGGGTGAGTGATGCCTCTTAATGCGGATGACAAATTTACTGCAAACTGTGTCCCCCTCGGAATTGGCAAGATAACTAACTGAATTCCCCTTTTAACATTCTAGAACATTTTGCTTGGAAGGTGAATTCTTGAGTACCCGCATTAACCTGAACGACTTGGAGGTACACACTGTATGAGTGCTGTAAGGTCAAGGTCAGACATGAGGCCATAAATACATGAAAAGTCTAGCACTTCAATCAGCAGACATGTACTCACACACCATGCGTTTTTTGTTCTCACAGTGTCAGTTGTAAAGGCCTCCTTTTTGAAGTCTTACCCTTTTAGCTACTCTTGTTTACATTGTGACATTAACTGGGGTCAGAGAAGTACACCGCAGTCAGTAATTCAGTACAGGACCTCCACAGAAGTGGATTTTAGCTTCTCATTCATATTGCCAACCCGAGGAGGGAAAACTCTCAAAAGAGAGGAGAACCCCATTTATGTGGGTCCCTCTGTCTCGGCGGCGTCATAAGATCTGGACATTGCATCTTGTACCTTCTTTAACCCTTTTAAAAGGCGAAAATTTGAAAAGCCTATCAAAATATCACCTCTAGGTGAAAGAAATGAAACAGTTGGTGAGGACTGGCTACAAAAAGGCATTACAGATAATTGTTCGCTGTATGTGCTACATAGATAACCACCTATCAACCGACCAATAAAACAGAGACAAGTGAAAAATTCCCACCAGTGAAATGTGAAGTGTTTAATTGGGGAAAATAGAGGCCTTATTAATGAATTATGACGTACTTGTGAAACAGGAGGTCTGCAAACACTTGAACTCGCCATCCTCCATGGGAAAGCATTCATGAATAACGCCCATACGAATAGGTGCGAGATGCATCCAGGAGGAGGAACACGAGGCAGCAATTAGCAAAGCCAGAGCCAATATTGCAAGAAGAAGGGAGAGAACCTATGGGAAAGTTAAATAGCCCTTAAAATAATTTACTTTTTCCCCAAAATAATCCGACCTTCGAAGTGTGTCAGTTACACCTTTCCCAGCCAATCAGAAAAGAGGTGCAGCTAGCGCTCGAAAGATGTAAAATTCAGGCCGCAAAATTACATTAAAGCTAAGAAAAGGTACAAAATGATGAAGTTATGACGTTATAGGCTAAATATTGCCACAGAGAAGACGACAGTGAGGTGGAGAATCCGTAGACAAAAGTGGTGGATGCGTCTTGCCTCCTCAACCACCTGTCTAGGTGCTACGCTAACAATTGTGGGTAAAGAGAAGGTCCTGCGAAACTCCTAAAGCGCAACTGTGATTAGGGCAATTCTTTTTGTTATCACGGAGAGGGAAAAAGACGAGCTTTCAAGCAGAAGCTCGTGTCGGCGACATGACTGACTCCATCCCACATGACTCATGGAAGCGCAGGACTGGGGAAAGTGTATAAACTGTTTGACAACTGCATATCTAATAAGGCAGTAAACCCTGAAGTAAATAAATCACGGTTGTTTATAAAAGAAATTTCCCTTTGACTGTTGTACAGAAGGTGTGCCTGAGAGACGTGGGCAAATAACCAGGTAACCAAAGCCGCCTAAGTAACCATTGAAAATAGGTGACGAATGAAAGGAAAAGGAATAGTTGGAGACCGTTTGAATTTATGTAGGTTTTGTTTGAATGCGCTTAGGTTTTGGGTAGCGCGAATTACATACAGGGTGTAGGTGGCTTCTCAAATAACATGTCGCTAGGCGACTCAAAAGCTTTGTCATCTTCCATTTTTCTAAAAGCAGTCTTGGTGGAAGAATGGAACATTATAGTATAAAAATCCGGAATAGAACGTGTCTTGTTATAGTTGTAGGCTTTGGTAGGGAGGGATATGAAGCGGCCCATCAGTACGAAACTCCTTTCACTGGTCCCTGCCAATTTCCACCTACATGGAGCACTCGTATAATCAAAGGTTGGGCATTTCGAATCAGATGCCAGTGAAGCTTATCTGTTTTGTTCGTTGTTTGCTATCGTGTACCGTACTTTTAAATATGGGGGAGGAAGGTAGGAATAGGTACGAGGTGGAGAGGGGAAAGGTGGATAGCTCGATGGTAGATGCATCACGTTCAGGAGGACCTTACATTATCAAAAAGGCAGGACTAGCAGTCACGTGTCAAGGGGAACTTCAGCAGTACTTCTTATGGTGATCGAGAAAACAACTTGTGGGCATCCACATCAACTGGAAAAGTGGTGGAAGTAACAGAGCAAATGTCCCCTATATGCCACACTTGGAACACTCCCAAATGCCTTCTTTCTCACTTCCTGGACCGCATAGACATAACAGGATGCAACTGAAACATTGAGGCTTAGTGAACCAAGGAGGAGAAGGGAGAGGGATGGAAGGAAAGAGGGAAGGAGGAAGAGTCTCTGTACTTCAGCGCCTATGTTTCCCCAGGTGGCTATCGTCCCCTCTTTTGCCACTGGACTGTCGCAGAATTCCGCGTGAAACGGAAAAGACAGTTGGAGGATGTAAGTGATGTGGGAAGGAGATGACGACGACGAGGTTCTGTGGTATTTGCCCCAAAAGGTTTTTGTGAAGGCAGAATGGAAGTGAATGGGTAGGATGTTCCTCGTTTAGAAATGCGTTGCTACGTCGTAACGGTGAATGGGCCTGCGAAAATGAAACGCCCGTGGCAGTGGATGACTTGGTCACTTTTTTGTATCAGCTCTGTGAAGCTAGCTGGCAACAGCGATCTCTGCCTCAGTGGCTTTGGTAGCGCTGATGGCCTTTTTAGTCATGATAGTCAAGAGAGCGTCAGTCAAACCCTTCCAGTCAAGGGGCATCGGTTGTGCCAAAAGGTATGGCCATCATAAGTCACCTACCTGCCCTCATACCAAATGCTCACCGCTATCAGGAGGACAACGTTTTGGGGAGGTAGGCATCCATTGGAGTGATATACCACCAATATCATATCAGGTCGTGGGTGAGTAGAACGAGCCACTCCAGGTGACTGAATGTGGGCCGTGTGGCTGCCTACTGTCTCGTGGTAAAGCACTTCCAGCAACTAGAACTTTTCAATACGTAGCTGACCGTGGACTCCTTCTGTTGTGGCAGCGTCTGTCCCTAGAGGTAAGCAGAAATTGCTTCCACATCTTCGACCTCGACTTGGAAGTGTCTTGGATGGCGTGCTTTTCGCCATGAATGGAATCTGTGTCTAGCTTGTCCTCCCTTTGTCAGATGGGGACGATCGTTTGGTAATGTTAGTGAGAATCTCCATGCCTCCATGATTGGCCACCGGTTGCGTGGATGTCTGTTTGTGCCACCCACCCCGCCCGTGGAACCCATGTCACACACGCTACTTGTCACACGATCTTAGCGGGACAACTCGCTGCGCTGCTGTGTAATAAAACTTACGTAAACTAATGTTGGCTTCTTCACCTCAGAGTGACAACCTTCTCTCTAAAGTACAAGGAGGAGTGTATTACCAGATGGTTCTGGTCATATAGCACACATAGAACAGAGTAATTAATACTTCACCTTCTCTCCGCCACCCCACCTTCCCTTCTGCCTTCCCACCCTCCTCCACCCTCTCGTTTTCCAACGGTAACATGAATGGGTAGGCCTTACGCACGCTAGGTGTACTTTTGCTGACAGTTTGTGGTAGGTTTAAATAAGCAGACGTCACAGACATTAAGAGGGCTAACAAATTTATGCTGTGTCACAGCTGTTTGACAAGAATTGACAACCACTCCTTTACTTGAGTAACTACACTTGCTTCAATGCTGATGGCTGAAGCGGCAACTATGCTTGAGGTGCATTGTATTTAATCAAAGTTGTGGCGGCATTCACTTAGGGTACAGGGGCAGAAACTCCCCATTTAGTGGCTGCAGCATCCACGGGGTTGGGGATTGGGAGCCAAAGTACTCACACTGACACGTAGAAGGTGGATTGGGTTAGGTTTACCCCGTCCACTGCAATATACACATGTGTGTCTCGGGAATGGTACTTCGCAGCTGGGCTATTTCGATTCCTTTAAATCATCAGTTAAAAACTTTTCGGTCCATCCCTCAAATTACCCCAGAGTGCACCTTAAAAACAAACATGAAGTCATTTTAATTTACAGCCTCTCTCATTTTGGGGGGTAGACGGAGGCCAAAGAAATTCCCACCAAGGATGCCACTTAAATTCACTTCACAAGCCACTGGCAGTAGGAGGGTGGAGTTTGGAAATCACCCAAGGTAAAAGGACTCGGGGTTTTTCCAAAACCTTATCGGCAAATAATGACATACTTTTTAACGGAGGAGAGACTAAATTTGTCCTTATCTCATCAGCCTAAAAAGGAGCTCGCA